>NW_027490504.1:0-170305 GCF_050948175.1 Xylocopa sonorina | reverse complement strand
GAAATAGCGTTTGCTGATGTCTCCGCATCGATGCCATATAGTTCTAATGCTTCTTACAACGCGATATCGCATCTCTCTTCTATGTTTCATGATAAGATATAATATTCATTGCGATGTGTCACGTATACCTCGCATTCACTACAAAAGAATGAAAATGCGACACTTCCATGCTAGGAAATAGCGTCTGCAGATGTCTACGCGTCGAGGCAATAGAGTTCTAATGCTTCTTAGATCGCAACATCGCATCTCATTTCTATGTTTCAATATAAGATATAATATTCATTGCGAAGTGTCATGTATACATCGTATTCACATCAAAAGAATGTAAATGCGAATCTTCCTTGTTAGGAAATAGCGTTTGCAGATGTCTATGTATCGTAGCAATAGAGTCCTAATGCTTCTCAAAACGCGATATCGCATCTCACTTCTATGCTTCGTGATAAGATATAATATTCATTGCGAAGTGTCATGTATGCCTCGTATTCACTTCAAAAGAATGTAAGTGCGACACTTCCATGCTAGGAAATAGCGTCTGCAGATGTCTCCGCATCGAGGCAGTAGGTTTCTAATGCTTCTTAAACGCGAAATCGCATTTCACTTCGATGCTTCAAGATAAGATATAATATTCATTGCGAAGTGTCATGTATACCTCGGATTCACTTCAAACGAATGTAAATGCGACTATTCCTTGCTAAGAAATAGCGTTTGCAGATGCCTACGTATCGTAGCAATGGAGCTCTAACGCTTCTTAGATCGCGATATCGCATCTCATTTCTGTGTTTCGTGATAAGATATAATGTTCATTGAGAAGTGTCATGTATACCTCGTATTGACTTCAAGAGAATGTAAATGCGAATCTCCCTTGCTAGGAAATAGCGTTTGCAGATGCCTACGCATCGTAGCAATAGAGTTCTAATGCTTCTTAGATCGCGATATCGCATCTCATTTCTATGTTTCGTGATAAGTTATAATATTCATTGCGAAGTGACATGTACACCTCGTATTCACTACAAACGAATGTAAATCCGACACTTCCTTGCTAGGAAATAGCGTTTGCAGATGCTTGAGTATCGTAGCAATAGGGTTCTAATGCGTCTTAGATCGCGATATCGCATCTCATTTCTAAGTTTCGTGATAAGATATAATGTTCATTGCGAAGTGTCATGTATACCTCGTATTCACTTCAAGAGAATGTAAATGCGAATCTTCCTTGCTAGGAAATAGCGTTTGCAGATGTCTACGTATCGTAGCAATAGAGTTCTAATGCTTCCTAGATCGCGATATCGCATCTCATTTCTATGTTTCGTGATAAGATATAATATTCATTGCGAAGTGTCATGTATATCTCGTATTCGCTTCAAAAGAATGTAAACGAGACACTTCCATGCTAGGGAATAGCGTTTGCAGATGTCTCCGTATCGAAGCAATAGGGTTCTAGTGCTTCTTATATAGCTATACCGCATCACATTTCCATGTTTCATGATAAGATATAGTATTCATTGTGCAATGTTATGTATACCTCGCATTCGCTTCAAAAGAATGTAAATCCGACACTTCCATGCTAGAAAGTAGCGTTCGGAAGTGTCTACGTATCGTAGCAATAGAGTTCTAGTGCTTCTCAAAACGCGATATCGCATCTCATTTCTATGTCTCATGATAAGATATAATATTCATTGCGGATTGTCATGTATTCTCGTCTACACTTCAAAAGAATGTAAAGCCGACACTTCCTTGCTAGGAAATAGCGTTTGCTGATGACTATCTGTCGTAGCAATAGAGTTCTAATGCTTATTAAAACGCGATATCGCATCTCATTTCTATGTTTCATGATAAGATATAATTTGCATTGTGGAGTGATATGTAAACCTCGTATTCACTTCAAAAGAATGTAAATGCGACACTTCCTCTCTAGGAAATTACGTTTCCAGATGTCTACTTATCGAAGCAATAGAGTTCTAATGCTTCTTAAAACGCGATATCGCATCTCATTTTTCTGTTTCATGATAAGATATAATATTCTTTGTGGAGTGTTATGTATCCTCGTCTACACTTCAAAAGAATGTAAATGCCACACATCCTGGCTAAGAAATAGCGTTTCCGGATATCTACCTATCGAAGCAATAAAGTTCTAGTGCTTCTTAGAACGCGATTTCGCATCTCATTTCTATTTTTCATCATAAAATATAATATTCATTGCGAAGTGTCATGTATTCTCGTCTACACGTCAAAAGAATGTAAATGCAACACTTCCTTGCTAGGGAATAGCGTTTCCAGATGTCTAGGTATCGAAGCAATAGAGTTCTAATGGGGAGGGGTAGAGGTCCTTCTCACACCCGAGAACCATCCTGTTTGTCTCCATGGACTATGGCAGCGGTCTTATCGTTGCAGAGCTCTGGATCTGTCCTTCGGGCTTCAGGGTCTCTTCTTGCTCACTTCCCGACTCCTCCACCGTCAAGCCCGTCACGCTACCTCGGCGCACAGCCCTTCCGCGAACCTGCGGTCTTATTATCCGCCGAAGAAGCGTCTTATGGGTCGCTTCTTCCATCAGCTCGCCAGTCTAATCCGTAGAACGGTGAGAGAGAAACGAACGGGGGGGGGGGGGGGGGGGGTTCTACCATCGTGTATTTCACGCTCCTCGCAAATACAGCTATCGCGATGGTCCGTGTCGCACTTCTCGCATGGGTGGTGATCTGCGAGCTAGTCTAACTGAAGCAGGGGGGGGGGGGTGAGCGAGCCTTGTGACTTCACCACGTCACAGTACATACAAATTTGCGATTAAGTAGCTATGTGTTCAAATTCAATTCCGAATAATGCATCTATGCACTAAAGCACTAAAAAGCATCCCAGATAACAAACGGCAAGATGGTAGCGACACCATGCCGGCACTATATTGCCACTTCCGAGGAGTGTCAACTGATTCGTAGTCATCTGTGACCGGATTCGTTGACTAAAATGCCAGAACGTGTTACCAGCACGTTCTAGACAAGCGAATCGCGCAGAACCAGCACCATGGTGACACGCGTATCATCGCTCCATTCATGAATCTCCTCAGCAATGACGCAGGATCACATTTGGCATTGGGGAACCTGTGCTTTCATACAAATTAGAACCGTTAGATGACAGTAGATGTTCAGCATATGAGTATTGATAGACATTTTGATGGTCGTTTTCCTATATTTATAGTTATTGAGCGAGTCGTATATATTTCTTTCAATCCATCATAGACTAAAAATATTATTTGTAAAAAAATATTACTTATAAAATAAAAATTCATGCTGTTGCGTCCCTAACTTCGCTTTGTGTAATTTTTGAAATAAATGCTGTCATCGTATATAATGTAACCCTCAATTGCATGAATTTGTAACAATAAATTGAAGAAAATATATATAAAATAAGTGTCTATATTTTTATGACAAAATAATTATCGACTTTATGGAAAAAATCGCCCTATCGAGCTAGTTTATAGAAAATAATAAAATCGAGTTCTTATATCTCTGTTTTGTGCCGGTGTATCTATATTGGAATCAAAATAAATAAATTGCACAGTTTAGTCATTTTTCATATTTGCTTATAATTTTTATGGAAACAGCTTCCCCATTAGTAAATGTCAGCCTACGCCACAACCACGCGTGTAGTTATAGTGAGCTGATAGTGTCATTGTCACGGCCGTGTAGCCCGTGTACTATATCTCGGTGCTTTAATAGTGCCGTGATACGAATGCCGCCCCAGTACTAACAGTATGCCATTTCGAAAGCTGAGTGGAAGCACTTTGTTAGCACAGTTCTGTCACGGAATTCGTTCCATCCGTTGTCATTGGCGTGCCAATCGCTGGCTGTTTGGGATATTGTAGTGCATGAGGCAGACTTGTTCCTTATCATCGTCAAGGAGATGGATTTTCACTCCCCCCTTTTTGAATTTTTTAAATTATTGTTTGGAATTTTTGCCGTTTCTGTATCTCTATGACCGCATTGTGGATTCAACTTATGTACGATCTTTTTGGTCTTCATCTTTTGTTACATGTAATATTATATATGTGATGCACGTTTGTTATGTAATGCTCCGATTTGTAAGCCTCAGATACTTTTATTCTTTGGTAAAGCAACTTATTCGATTAATATATATTTATTAGACATAGATATAAACAATTAGAAAAATGTTATTAAAACGCTATTAAATATGTTGTTGCAATTATATATTTAAGGTCTGAAGATGTAGATGCAATTAATGTCCGATATTTTACGTGATCCAATCGACGTATCAAGTGAGGCTATGAAATATAAAAATCTTTTACTATTCTTCGACCCCTTTACATGTTACATGAATGATAAGTTCTGCAAGACAAGAAGCCTAAATTAGTGAGATATCTAGGAACATAAGTAATTTGTAAGTAACACATCTTTTCTCTTTGAAATATTTGCCTTTGCATAGAATAGAACGTATAGATATAATTGCCTGTTTTGTACCCATTTCGGTCCAATTCTATTATAGCCTTTGAGCAGAAGTAATATTGATTATACTTGATTTTTGCAATAGTTCTTTAATTAACAGATTTTATTAACCTAGAATCATCATTTGACGGATGTATCAATCTACTTTGTAGCTCCATCAGTTTCTTTTTCTGCTCGCTACTTTCCATTTTCAGTTCCGTATACTTATCCTTTATCACCATCATATATGTTGCGTAAAATTACAATAACTTTTTGTCCTCAAATTTTGCGGATATTTCAATTAAATTTCTTTTGATTAAATAAACGGAAATTAAAAAACAGTGGCACGTACCATTTCTTGGAAACGTTGTATAGTAATTTGCATCTGACTGTTTTGAAAGGCACGAACTTTACTTAACGTTTGCAATGATTCGGTTAGCGAAGTAAAGTAATATTCTACTTTCGAAATTGTTGGCTCTTGTAATTCTAAGGCAAATATATTCATCTGTCGACATCGTGAACATTGTTTTTTGGCAAAATTCCAGAAAAACAAATGTACTATAAGTAAAGTAATAAACATCATAATATTAAATTTAACTCTGTTCATCGTTGCCTTGTTGGACACATCCATAACAATATACAGGGTGGGGCAGTAATAATTAGCACCTCAGATATCCACGAAACTATAAGTTTCATAGAAGTTTTTGCTAATATAAAATTGCATAGTACAAAGGGGCCATCCGTTGATGAAAATAGTTTTTTAAAATGAATTGGTATGTCCATTCTTCCGTACTACGATAGAGCATTTTAAAGCAAGTTTAACGATCTGTAACATGAAGGCATTGAAGGTTACAAAAAGTAAAGAAAAGCGATAATACTCACGGTTTTGATAGTAAATGAAACATACGTATTGTAAACAGTGGTGGAAGGCGTAATACTTACCGTTTACTTCACTGTGAATAAATACTTTTCGAAGGGCATTTCAATAGTTTGCAGCATAAGTTAAACATGATAAGATTAGTATTGAAAAATCGGTTCGAATACGTTTGGTTAGGCTGTTCTTTGTGTCGTTCATTTTATAAGTACTGAGCTGCGGATTCCTGAGGACAGCTCACAAAATTGTTGAACTATGGAAGATTATCATTGTGAATTTGAATCAAAAGGTGATTAAATTCCATTAGATTGTAAACAGATCTCAATGTTTCATTTTAGATAGTAAGAGTAAATACTCTTTACAAAACTACAAGAATGGATACATACCTTTCTGTTATTATTATTTCATAAAGAATTATAATTGCAATTATATAGTTCATTACGATAAAAAATATTTTTCAGAAAATTCTAAATATTAAATAAAAGAATCAAGTAAAACATTTTTAATAATTACGAATATGAAAAATACTTGAACATTCCAATAGAAAGATGTCTAAACAGGAGCTAGAAAAGTCAAACATTCAATTTCAATTCCAGAATTCATCTATAAGAGGTAAAATGTTTCGAAAGCTTTAATTACAGTCTTTAATGCAAGCAGTTGGGCAGTATTTCAATTTTTTAGAAAATTGATGAAAGTCAACCATTTTGAAGTGGTCAGAATCTTTGTCCTTTGAGCAATAAGTGAATAACAAATAACTGCATAAATTCCAGGCTTAAAAACTTATGGATTAAATCCTATGCAGACTCGTTTATGAGCGAGTTACTAAACAATAATCCACACTAAGTAATCATTTTAAAACTTAAACGATTACATCTCGCGAACTTTCAAAGATATCAAAAGCGTGAAAAGTATGTGGTTTATCAAAAACTCTTCTAAAAGAACAGACGAAGCCAATAGAAATCTTTGTTGAAGTAAGCAAGTTCTAAAGTTCTAAGCAACGCGATGGCCCTTATCTGCCTATGTTTCATAGCAAGTAAGTTCTGAATTTCTATGAAATCCGATGGAATTTCTCACTACTAACGTTTCAAAGTAAGTTCTCAAATTCTCAGTTCTACGTTTAAAACTATGTGTGTTCTATATATCTATGTAAAGTGATGGTTCCTATTAGTTGTGACGGAAACCTATATATAGTAAGTCAGGGAAGCTCGAAGGGGTTAATTATCTAAATGCTTTAAGGTGTAAAACGTACTTTAATCTAAAGCGATCTATCGTTCCAAGGTATCCGCTCACGTACAACTTTTCTTGGGCGCCAGCTGCTCAGAAAGTAGCAAAGGGATAGATTACACGACCCCGGGAACCCTGGGGCGGAACAACCCTTGAAACTTCGAAATGGTCCTCCTCTCGACTACGCCTAGCCAAGTACACACACTCAGGTCGCGAGATACTGAAGCCACGGCATGTTTATTTATGGTCTCGACGTGGGTTTAACTAAGAAGGGCTACGGGAAACTACGCAACACGCCGCAAATTACCGGGTATCATAACTCGCTTCACGATATAAGATACAATATACAATATGCGACACAAGAAATGGGACGCTTTAGCGAATAAGCTCGCACGTTCTCTTCTTCAGGTTCCTTGAATTCGCTGGTGGTCCTCGGGTCTCCTGCATCCTCCTCGGGGCTCCTTGGTCGAGTGGGCTGTAGGCATCGATATTGTTCGAGTCCATCGATCAGTGGATTTCGGCGATTTCCTCTTCTCGCCCCCTTGGGTGTCCCTGAGGGGATCCTCCTGATCATTTAAATTGCGTAGCGCCTCGCGCGACGCGCTCCTATGGCCCACCTGCAGGGCCGCTGGACTTTTGACTTCTCTTTAGGGGGTTAAGGATGGATGAGGACCTTCTCACATCCCAGAGAATTATAAAGCACAAAAGCAGATAAGCATAATGCGATGCATAGAGCTTTACAACCTTCTAACTTACCTTGAACTGTTTATATGAAATGCAATACTGAGGTGCATGAAGCACGACAGATTAAATGCTTCGGCACCTGGACATCTAGAAACGCTATCCCCGGGCAAGAAAGTGTAGGGTTCACACTCAATTCATATGCAGAAGCAGATAAACATAACGCGATGCTATGAATATTACATCTTATCATGAAATATAGAAGTAAGATGCGCAGCCGCGTTTTACGAAGCATTAGAACTCTATTGCTTCTAAACCTTCAGATATAGAAACGATATTCCGTAGCAAGGAAGTGATCCATTTACATTCATTTGAAGTGTAGAGGAGGTATACACATCACTTATCACCGAATATTATATCATAGCATGAAACATAGAAATGAGATGCGATATGGCGTCTAAGAAGCATCAGAACTCTAATGCTTCTTTACGTGGACATCTGGAAACGTTATTTCCTAAGATGGAAGTGTTAGCAAACATGTGTGGCATTTATATTCATTTGAAGTGTAGAAGAAGTATACATAACACTTCGCAATGAATATTCTATCTCAGCGAGAAACAAACAACTGAGATGCGATATCGCTATTTGAGATACATTACAACCCTATTGCTTCTATACGAGGATATCTGGAAACGCTATATCCTAGCGAGCAAGTGTGGCACTTACATTCTTTTGAAGTGTAGACGAGGCATACATAACACTTCGCAATGAATATGATATCTTATCATGAAACATAGAAATAAGATGCGATATCACGTTTTGAGAAGCATTAGAACTCTATTGCTTCGATACGTAGACATCTGGAAACACAATTGCTAGCAAGGAAGTGTGGCATTTACATTCTTTTGATGTGTAGACGTGGTATACATAGCACTTCGCAATGAATATTACATCTTATCATGATACAGAAATGAGACGCTATATCGCGTTTTAAGAAACATTATATCTTACCAGACACTTCGCAATGAATATTATACCTTATCATGAAACACAGAAACGAGTTGCGATATCGCGAAATCAGAAGCATTAGAACTCTACTGCTTCGATACGTATACGACTGGAAACGCATTTCCTGGCACGGAAGTGTGGCATTTACATTCTTCTGAAGTGCAGACGAGGTATACAAGGAAGAGTGCCATTTTCAATCTTTTGCAGTGTAGCCGAGGCATACATAACACTTTGCAATGAATATTATATCATATCGTGAAAGATAGAACTAAGGTGCGTTATAGTGTTTTAAGAAGCATTATAACTCTATTGCTTCGATACGTAGAAATCTGGAAACTCTATTTCCAAGCATGGAAGTGTGGCATTTACATTGTTTTGAAGTGCAGACAAGGTATACACAACACTTGGCAATGAATATTATATCTTATCATGAAACATACAACTGAGATGCGATATCGCGTTTTAAGAAGCATTAGAACCCTATTGCTACGATACGTAGACATCTGCAAACTCTATTTCCTAGCAAGGAAATGTCGCACTTACATTCCACTGAAGTGAATACGAGGTATACATAACATTACAAAATGAATATTATATCTTATTAAGAAACATAGAAATGAAATACGACATCTCGTTTTAAGAAGCATTAGTACTCTATTGCTGTGATACGTAGAAATCTGCAAACAATACTTCCTAGAAAGGAAGTGTCGCATTTACATTCTATTGAAGTGAATACGAGGTATACATGACGCTTCGCAATGAATATTATATCTTATCATGAAACATAGAAGTGAGATGCGATATCGCGTTTTAGGAAGCATTAGAACTCTATTGCTAATATACGTAGACATCTGCAAACTCTATTTCCTAGCAAGGAAATGTCGCACTTACATTCCATTGAAGTGAGTACGAGATATTCATGACACTACGCATTGAATATTATATCTCATCATGAAACATAGAAGTGAGATGCGACATCGCGTTTTAAGAAGCAGTAGAACACCATTGCTACGATACGTAGACATCTGCAAACAATATTTCCTAACAAGGAAGTGTCGCATTTACATTCTTTTGAAGTGAATACGAGGTATACATAACACTCTACAATGAATATTACATCTTATCACGAAACATAGAAATGAAACGCGACATCTCGTTTTAAGAAGCACTAGAACTCTATTGCTACGATACGTAGACATATGCAAACGCTATTTCCTAGCATGTATGTGTCGCATTTACATTTTTTTGAAGTGAATACGAGATATACATGACACTACGCATTGAATATTATATCTGATCATGAAACATAGAAATGAGATGCGACATCTCGTTTTAAGAAGCATTAGAACTCTATTGCTGCGATACGTAGACATCTGCAAACGCTTTTACCTAGCATGTAAGTGTCGCATTTACATTCTTTTGAAGTGAATACGAGGTATACGTGACATTTCGCAATGAATATTATATCTTATCATGAAACATAGAAGTGAGTTGCGATATCGCGTTTTAAGGAGCATTAGAACTCTATTGCTACGATACGTAGACATCTGCAAACAATATTTCCTAGCAAGGAAGTGTCGCATTTACATTCTTTTGAAGTGAATACGAGGTATACATAACACTCTACAATGAATATTATATCTTATCACAAAACATAGAAATGAAATGCGACATCTCGTTTTAAGAAGCACTAGAACTCTATTGCTACGATACGTAGACATATGCAAACGTTATTTCCTAGCATGCAAGTGTCGCATTTGCATTCTTTTGAAGTGAATACGAAGTATACATGCCACTTTGCAATGAATATTATATCTTATCATGAAGCATAGAAGTGAGATGCGATAACGCGTTTTAAGAAGCATTAGATCTCTATTGCTACGATTCGTATACATCTGCAAACGCTATTTCCTAGCATGGAAGTGTCACATTTACATTCTTTTGAAGTAAATACGAGATATACACGACACTTCGCAATGAATATTATATCTTATCATGAAACATAGGAATGAGGTGCTATATCGCGTTTTGAGGAGCATTAGAACTCTATTGCTTATATACGTAGACATCTGCAAACTCTATTTCCTAGCATGGAAATGTCGCAATTGCATTCCATTGAGGTGAATACGAAGTATACATGCCACATCGCAATGGATATTATATCTTATCATGAAACATAGAAATGAAATACGATATCTCGTTTTAAGAAGCATTAGTACTCTATTGCTGTTATATGTAGACATCTGCAAACAATATTTCCTAGCAAGGGAGTATCGCATTTACATTCTTGTTAAGTGAAATCGAGGTATACGTGACACTTCGCAATGAATATTATATCTTATCATGAAACATAGGAATGAGTTACGATATCGCGTTTTGAGGTGAATTAGAACTCTATTGCTACGATACGTAGACATCTGCAAACGCTATTTCCTAGCATGGAAGTGTCGCATTTACATTCTTTTGAAGTGAATGCGAGGTATACATAAAACTTCGCAATGAATATTATATCTTATCTCGAAACATAGGAGTGAGATGCGATATCGCGATTTAAGGAGCTCTAGAACTCTATTGCTATGATGCGTAGACATCTGCAAAATCTATTTGCTGGCATGGAAGGGTCGCGTTTACATTCTTTTGAAGTGAGTACGAGATATACATGACACTTCGCAATGAATATTATATCTTATCATGAAACATAGGAATGTGTTGCGATATCGCGTTTTGAGAAGCATTAATGTTTTATTGCTATGATAAGTAGACATCTGCAAACAATATTTCCTAGCAAGGAAATGTCGCATTTACATTCTTTTGATGTTAATACGAGGTATACATGTCACTTCGCAATGAATATTATACCTTATCACGAAACCTAGAAATGAGATGCAATATCGCGTTTTGAGAAGCATTAGAACTCCATTGCTACGATACGTAGTCATCTGCAAACGCTATTTTCTAGCATGGATGTTTCGCATTTACATTCTTTTGAAGTGAGTACGAGATATACATGACAGTTCGCAATGAATATTATATCTTATCATGAAACATAGAAATAAGATGCGATATGGCGTTTCAAGAAGCATTAGAGCTCTATTTCTTCGATACGTAGATATCTGCAAACCTTATTTCCTAGCAAGGAAGTGTCGCATTTACATACTTTTGAGGTAAATACGAGGTATAACGTTCGGTGAAACTATTTTCCGTTGCTCCGGAGGCTTTACGACACTTGCCTATTTTTCGGTAATTCGGTCCGCGGGAATGCGTTAAGACCGGGTCCGACAATTTCGGCTGACGCGACACTAGCGAAAACATTCGCGATAATAAGCGAATGACCCTACCTTTCGACGACTTCTCTCTCGATTTGTACGTCGAAACGGCGTGGAGGATCTTTCGCTGGGATCGTAGCGGATTTCGTTCTGTTGGCTGCTACGGAAATCTCGATCAGTCGCCAGCGAGGAGGAGAACGGCCGTCGGAATTCAGCGATGATGCTGAATGTGGCAGAATCGGCGTAATGCGTCGTGGTGTCTGGATCGGAAGCGTCGACAGTCGCTTCGGAAAGCGGCTTCTGGGCTGGTGCGAATGCAGGTCGCTGGTATACGAGAAATATTCACGCACAAGTGATCGTATGAAATTCTTCCTACTCGCACGTCGCGTTCTTCGCAAACCGGAAGCACGATTCATTCACCAGGTTTTTCTGTACCTTCGACTAATATCTGAAGGATAAGCGGCGGTCTCAACGTCACAAAGCCGATTTCTATACTCCTTCAATTTGATGAAGATCAACCCCAGTTGTATGGAAGAACCCGTGGAAGAATTCGTAGTTAAATGTAATGTTAAAAGTAGAACTAGTATTATAAACACTTGATAAAATTAATGGAAGTGGAAATAGTAGACTTGCTAAAAGAACTTGTACTTGGATATAGTAATAGTAAAAACAAAATATATTCTAGGTTTAAAGTATACAAGAACTGGAATTATTCTAAGTCTAAGACTAAGTTAAAATGGAAATAGAAATACGATGCCTGATCCCCACATTGAGGTGGCTAACGATCTAGAACTAGAGGTTTCGACTCCTCGGTAGGAGATCTCGAGTCAGAGTGTGTGCTCTGGAGACGCGTCTCTGACCACCTCGGTTCGCGGGGCGCTACGGTCGCGGACGGTCGTGGTAGGGAGATCGCGGTCCCGCGAGTGGGGGACTCGCGTCTCGAGGCGGAGAGCGCGCGGTCTAGCGAGTGGGGACCCGCGGCTCGTGGTGGGGCTAGCAGCGCATGCCGCTGGCCGGACGCATCTTACTTAGTGTAACTTAGATCTAGGAATTCTTATATATGCGTCATGATATGGTATGTATGTCCTAGCTTAGAAGTAATATATAGGTTCTATCAGATCCTGTTCCCGGAATTGGAAAAGACCCCATTCAGGTGATGGGCTGCGGCTACGTCTTCCTGCAGGACGGAATCCTCGGTGCGAGGGAGATAGGGCTGCCCGTCCTTGGTGCGGGCGAGACAGGTATACTCGGTGGTGCGAGTGAGACACTGGTGCCCGGTACGAGCGAGACAGGTATACTCGGCGGCGAAGTGTCACTTATACCTCGCATACACTTCATATTAATGTAAATGCGACACTCCCTTTCTATAAGAAATAGCATTTGCATATGTCTACGTATCGGGGCAATAGAGTTCTGACTCTTCTTAAACCGCGATATTGCATCTCATTCCAATGTTTCATGATAAGATATAATATTCATTGCGAAGTGTCATGTATACCTCGTATTCACTTCAAAAGAATGTAAATGCGACACTTTCTTGCTAGGAAATAGCGCTTGCACATGTATACGTATCCAAGCAATAGAGTTCTAATGCTTCTTAAAACGCGATATCGCATCTCATTTCTATGTTTCATGATAAGATATAATATTCGTTGTGGAGTGATATGTATACCTCGTATTCACTTCAAAAGAATGTAAATGTGACACTTCCCTCCTAGGAAGTAGCTTTTGCAGATGTTTACGTATCGTAGCAATGGAGTTACAATACTTCTTGAAACGGGATATCATATCTCATTCCTATGTTTCATGATAAGATATGATATTCATTGCGAATTGTTATGTATACCTCGGATACACCTCAAATGAATGTAAATGCGACACTTCCTTGCAAGGAAGTAGCGTTTGCAGATGTCTAGGTATCGAAGCAATAGAGTTCTAATGCTTCTTATATCGCGATATCGCATCTCATTTCCATGTTTCATGATAAGATATGATATTCATTGCGTAGTGTTATGTATACCTCGTCCACACATCTAAAGAATGTAAATGTCAGACTTCGTTGCATAGGAAATGCGTTTCGAGATGTCTGCGTATCGAAGCAATATGGTTCTAATGCTTCTTAAGACGCGATATCGCATATCATTTCTATGTTTCATGATAAGATATAATATTGATTACGAAGTGTTATGTATACCTCGTCTGCACTTCAAATGAATGTAAATGCGACACTTCCTTGCTAGGAAGTAGCGTTTGCAGATGTCTGCGTATGGAAGCAATAGAGCTCTAATGCTTCTTAGAATGAGATATCACATCTGATTTCTACGTTTCATGATAAGATATAATATTCATTGTGCAATGTTATGTATACCTCACATACACTCCAAATGAATGTCAATGAGACACTTCCCTGCTAGGAATTAGCGCTTGCAGAAGTCTACGTTTCGAAGCAATAGTGTTCTAATGCTTCAGAAAACGACAAATAGCATCTCACTTCTATGTTTCATGTTAAGATATAATATTCATTGCGAAGTGTCATGTATACCTCGTCTACACTTCAAATGAGTGCAAATGCGACACAACCTTGCTAGGAATATATTTATTATGCTTCTTAGAACGAGATATCGCATCTCATTTCTATGTTTCATGATAAGATACAATATTCATTGCCAAGTGGTATGTATTCCTCGTCTACACTTCAAATGAATGTAAATGCGACACTTCCTTTCTAGGAAATTACGTTTCCAAATGTCCACGTATCGAAGCAATAGAGTTCTAATGCTTCTATAGACGCGAAATCGAATATCATTTCTATGATTCATGATAAGATATAATATTCATTGCGAAATGTCATGTATACCTCGTATTCACATCAAAAGAATGTAACTGCGACACTTGCTTGCTAGGAATTAGCGATTCCAGATGTCTACGTATGGAAGGAATAGATTTCTAATGCTTCTGAATACGACAAGCCGCATCTCATTTCTATGTTTCATGATAAGGTATAATATTCATTGCGAAGAGTCATGTACACCTCGTATTCACTTCAAATGCATGCAAATGCGACACTTCCTTGCTAAGAAATAGCGTTTGCAGATGTCTTTGTATCGTAGAAATAGAGTTCTGACACTTTTTAAAACGCGATATCGCATCTCATTTCTATGTTACATGATAAGATATAATACTCATTGCGAAGTGCCATGTATAACTCGTATTCACTTCAAAAGAATGTAAATGCGAAACTTCCATGCTAGGAAATGGCGTTTGCAGATATCTACGTATCGTAGCAATGGTGTTCTAATACTGCTTAAAACGCGACATCGCATCACACATCTATGTTTCATGATAAGATATAATATTCATTGCGAAGTGTCATGTATAGCTCGTACTCACTCCAAAAGAATGTAAATGCGAGACTTCCTTGCTAGGAAGTAGCGTTTTCAGATGTCTATGCATCGAAACAATAGAGTTCTAGTGCTTCTTAAAACGAGATGTCGAGTCCCATTTCTCTTTTTCATGATATGATATAATATTCATTGCGAAGTGCCATGTGTACCTCGTATTCACTTCAAAAGAATGTAAATGCGACACTTCCTTGCTAGGAAATAGCGTTTGCATATGTCTGCGTATCGTAGCAATATATTTCTTATGCTTCTTAAAACGGGATACCGCATCTCATTACTATGTTTCGGGACAAGATATAATATTCATTGCGAAGTGCCATGTTTTCCTGCAAAAGAATGTAAATGCGAGACTTCCTTGCTAAGAAGTAGCGTTTCCAGATGTCTATGCATCGAAACAATAGAGTTCTAGTTCTTCTTAAAACGAGATGTCGAATCCCATTTCTCTTTTTCATGATATGATATAATATTCATTGCGAAGTGCCATGTATAACTCGTATTCACTTCAAAAGAATGTAAATGCGAAACTTCCATGCTAGGAAATAGCGTTTGCAGATGTCTACGTATCGTAGCAATGGTGTTCTAATACTGCTTAAAACGCGACATCGCATCTCACATCTATGTTTCATGATAAGATATAATATTCATTGCGATTTGTCATGTATACCTCGTACTACACTCCAAGCGAATGTAAATGCGACACTTCCTTTCTGGGAAATAGCGTATTCACATGGCTACGTATCGTAGCAATAGAGTTCTAATGCTACTTAAACCTTGATATCGCATCTCATTTCTATATTTCGTGATAAGATATAATATTCATTGCGATGTGTCATGTATACCTCGTATTCACTTCAAAAGAATGTAAATGCGACTATTGCTTGCTAGGAAATAGCGTCTGCAGATGTCTACGCGTCGAGGCAATATATTCCTTATGCTTCTTAAAACGGGATATCGCATCTCATTACTATGTTTCGGGACAAGATATAATATTCATTGCGAAGTGCCATGTATAACTCGTATTCACTTCAAAAGAATGTAAATGCGAAACTTCCATGCTAGGAAATAGCGTTTGCAGATGTCTACGTATCGTAGCAATGGTGTTCTAATACTGCTTAAAACGCGACATCGCATCACACATCTATGTTTCATGATAAGATATAATATTCATTGCGAAGTGTCATGTATAGCTCGTACTCACTCCAGAAGAATGTAAATGCGACACTTCCTTGCTAGGAAATAGCGTTTGCATATGTCTGCGTATCGTAGCAATATATATCTTATGCATCTTAAAACGGGATATCGCATCTCATTACTATGTTTCGGGACAAGATATAATATTCATTGCGAAGTGCCATGTATAACTCGTATTCACTTCAAAAGAATGTAAATGCGAAACTTCCATGCTAGGAAATAGCGTTTGCAGATGTCTACGTATCGTAGCAATGGTGTTCTAATACTGCTTAAAACGCGACATCGCATCACACATCTATGTTTCATGATAAGATATAATATTCATTGCGAAGTGTCATGTATAGCTCGTACTCACTCCAGAAGAATGTAAATGCGACACTTCCTTGCTAGGAAATAGCGTTTGCATATGTCTGCGTATCGTAGCAATATATATCTTATGCATCTTAAAACGGGATATCGCATCTCATTACTATGTTTCGGGACAAGATATAATATTCATTGCGAAGTGCCATGTATAACTCGTATTCACTTCAAAAGAATGTAAATGCGAAACTTCCATGCTAGGAAATAGCGTTTGCAGATGTCTACGTATCGTAGCAATGGTGTTCTTATACTGCTTAAAACGCGACATCGCATCACACATCTATGTTTCATGATAAGATATAATATTCATTGCGAAGTGTCATGTATAGCTCGTACTCACTCCAAAAGAATGTAAATGCGAGACTTCCTTGCTAGGAAGTAGCGTT
This sequence comes from Xylocopa sonorina, assembly GCF_050948175.1. NCBI lineage: Eukaryota > Metazoa > Arthropoda > Insecta > Hymenoptera > Apidae > Xylocopa > Xylocopa sonorina. The sequence continues at coordinate 153,484 of NW_027490504.1, read as the reverse complement.
TCCAGATGTCTATGCATCGAAACAATAGAGTTCTAGTGCTTCTTAAAACGAGATGTCGAGTCCCAGTTCTCTTTTTCATGATATGATATAATATTCATTGCGAAGTGCCATGTGTACCTCGTATTCACTTCAAAAGAATGTAAATGCGACACTTCCTTGCTAGGAAATAGCGTTTGCATATGTCTGCGTATCGTAGCAATATATTTCTTATGCTTCTTAAAACGGGATACCGCATCTCATTACTATGTTTCGGGACAAGATATAATATTCATTGCGAAGTGCCATGTTTTCCTGCAAAAGAATGTAAATGCGAGACTTCCTTGCTAAGAAGTAGCGTTTCCAGATGTCTATGCATCGAAACAATAGAGTTCTAGTTCTTCTTAAAACGAGATGTCGAATCCCATTTCTCTTTTTCATGATATGATATAATATTCATTGCGAAGTGCCATGTATAACTCGTATTCACTTCAAAAGAATGTAAATGCGAAACTTCCATGCTAGGAAATAGCGTTTGCAGATGTCCACGTATCGTAGCAATGGTGTTCTAATACTGCTTAAAACGCGACATCGCATCTCACATCTATGTTTCATGATAAGATATAATATTCATTACGATTTGTCATGTATACCTCGTATTCACTTCAAGAGAATGTAAATGCGAAACTTCCATGCTAGGAAATAGCGTTTTCAGATGTCTACGTATCGTAGCAATGGTGTTCTAATACTGCTTAAAACGCGACATCGCATCTCACATCTATGTTTCATGATAAGATATAATATTCATTGCGATTTGTCATGTATACCTCGTATTCACTTCAAAAGAATGTAAATGCGACACTTCCTTGCTAGGAAATAGCGTTTGCATATGTCTGCGTATCGTAGCAATATATTTCTTATGCTTCTTAAAACGGGATATCGCATCTCATTACTATGTTTCGGGACAAGATATAATATTCATTGCGAAGTGCCATGTATAACTCGTATTCACTTCAAAAGAATGTAAATGCGAAACTTCCATGCTAGGAAATAGCGTTTGCAGATGTCTACGTATCGTAGCAATAGTGTTCTAATACTGCTTAAAACGCGACATCGCATCACACATCTATGTTTCATGATAAGATATAATATTCATTGCGAAGTGTCATGTATAGCTCGTACTCACTCCAAAAGAATGTAAATGCGACACTTCCTTGCTAGGAAATAGCGTTTGCATATGTCTGCGTATCGTAGCAATATATATCTTATGCTTCTTAAAACGGGATATCGCATCTCATTACTATGTTTCGGGACAAGATATAATATTCATTGCGAAGTGCCATGTATAACTCGTATTCACTTCAAAAGAATGTAAATGCGAAACTTCCATGCTAGTAAATAGCGTTTGCAGATGTCTACGTATCGTAGCAATGGTTTTCTAATACTAATTAAAACGCGATATCGCACCTCACATCTATGTTTCATGATAAGATATAATATTCATTGCGATTTGTCATGTATACCTCGTATTCACTTCAAAAGAATGTAAATGCGACACTTCCTTGCTAGGAAATAGCGTTTGCATATGTCTGCGTATCGTAGCAATATACTCCTTATGCTTCTCAAAACGCGATATCGCATCTCATTTCTATGCTTCATGATAAGATATAATATTCATTGCGAAGTGTCATGTATACCTCGTACTACACTCCAAACGAATGTAAATGCGACACTTCCTTTCTGGGAAATAGCGTATTCAGATGGCTACGTATCGTAGCAATAGAGTTCTAATGCTACTTAAACCTTGATATCGCATCTCATTTCTATATTTCGTGATAAGATATAATATTCATTGCGATGTGTCATGTATACCTCGTATTTACTTCCTAAGAATGTAAATGCGACTGTTCCTTGCTAGGAAATAGCGTTTGCAGATGCCTACGTATCGTAGCAATAGAGTTGTAGTGCTTCTCAAAACGCGATATCGCATCTCATATCTATGCTTCATGATAAGATATAATATTCATTGCGAAGTGTCATGTATACCTCGTATTCACTTCAAAAGAATGTAAGTGCGACACTTCCATGCTAGGAAATAGCGTTAGCAGATGTCTCCGCATCGAGGCCATAGAGTTCTAATGCTTCTTAAAACGCAATATCGCACCTCACTTCTATGTTTCATGATAAGATATAATATTCATTGCGAAGTGTCACCTCGTATTCACTTCAAAAAAATGTAAATGCGACACTTTCTTGCTAGGAAATAGAGTTTGCACATGTCTACGTATCGTAGCAATAGAGATCTAATGCTTCTTATATCGCGATATCGCATCTCATTTCCATGTTTCATGATAAGATATAATATCCATTGTGAAGTGTCATGTATACCTTGTATTCACTTCAAAAGAATGTAAGTGCGACGCTTCCCTGCTAGGAAATAGCGTTTGCAGATGTCTCCGCATCGAGGCCATAGAGTTCTAATGCTTCTTAAAACGCGATATCGGACCACACTTCTATGTTTCATGATAAGATATAATATTCATTGCGAAGTGTCATGTATACCTCGTACTACACTCCAAGCGAATGTAAATGCGACACTTCCTTTCTGGGAAATAGCGTATTCAGATGGCTACGTATCGTAGCAATAGAGTTCTAATGCTACTTAAACCTTGATATCGCATCTCATTTCTATATTTCGTGATAAGATATAATATTCATTGCGATGTGTCATGTATACCTCGTATTCACTTCAAAAGAATGTAAATGCGACTATTGCTTGCTAGGAAATAGCGTCTGCAGATGTCTACGCGTCGAGGCAATAGAGTTCTAATGCTACTTAAATCGCGATATCGCATCTCATTTATATGTTTCATGATAAGATACAATATCCATTGCGAAGTGTCATGTATACCTCCTATTCAATCCAAACGAATGTAAATGCGACAATTCCTTGCTGGGAAAAGGCGTCTGCAGATGTCCACGCATCGAGGCAATGGAGTTCTAATGCTTCTTAAAACGCGATATCGCATCACACTTCTATGATTCATGATAAGATATAATATTCATTGCGAAGTGTCACGTATACCTCGTATTCACTTCAAAAGAATGTTAGTGCGACACTTCCATCCTAGGAAATAGCTTTTGCAGATGTCTACGTATCGTAGCAATAGAGTTCTAATGCTACTTAAATCGCGATATCGCATCTCATTTATATGTTTCGGGATAAGATATAATATTCATTGCGAAGTGTCATGTATACCTCGTATTCACTTCAAAAGAATGTAAATGCGACTATTGCTTGCTTGGAAATAGCGTTTGCAGTTGACTACGTATTGTAGCAATAGAATTCTAATGCTTCTTATATCGCGATATCGCATCTCATTTCTATGTTTCGTGATAAGTTATAATATTCATTTCGAAGTGTCCTGTATACCTCGTATTTACTTCAAAAGAATGTAAATGCGACTATTCCTTGCTAGGAAATAGCGTTTGCAGATGCCTACGTATCGTAGCAATAGAGTTGTAGTGCTTCTCAAAACGCGATATCGCATCTCATTTCTATGCTTCATGATAAGATATAATATTCATTGCGAAGTGTCATGTATACCTCGTACTACACTCCAAACGAATGTAAATGCGACACTTCCTTTCTGGGAAATAGCGTATTCAGATGGCTACGTATCGTAGCAATAGAGTTCTAATGCTACTTAAACCTCGATATCGCATCTCATTTCTATATTTCGTGATAAGATATAATATTCATTGCGATGTGTCATGTATACCTCGTATTCACTTCAAAAGAATGTAAATGCGACTATTGCTTGCTAGGAAATAGCGTCTGCAGATGTCTACGCATCGAGGCAATAGAGTTCTAATGCTTCTTAAAACGCGATATCGCATCACACTTCTATGATTCATGATAAGATATAATATTCATTGCGAAGTGTCACGTGTACCTCGTATTCACTTCAAAAGAATGTAAGTGCGACACTTCCATCCTAGGAAATAGCGTTTGCAGATGTCTACGTATCGTAGCAATAGAGTTCTAATGCTACTTAAATCGCGATATCGCATCTCATTTAAATGTTTCGGGATAAGATATAATATTCATTGCGAAGTGTCATGTATACCTCGTATTCACTTCAAAAGAATGTAAATGCGACACTTCCATGCTAGGAAGTAGCGTTTGCAGATGTCTACGTATCGTAGCAATAGAGTTCTAATGCTCCTTAAAACGCGATATCGCATCTCACTGCTATGTTTCATGATAAGATATAATATTCATTATGGAGTAATATGTATACATCGTACTCACTTCAAAAGAATGTAAATGCGACCCTTCCATGCTAGGGAATAGCCTTTGCAGATGTCTACATATCGTAGCAATATAGTTCTAATGCTTCCCAAAACGCGATATAGCACCTCCTTCCTATGTTTCAAGATAAGATATAATATTCATAGCGAAGTGTCATGTATATCTCGTATTCACATCAAAAGAATGTAAATGCGACACTTCCATGCTAGGAAATAGCGTTTGCAGATGTCTACGTATCGCAGCAATAGAGTTCCAATGCTTCCTAAAACGCGATATCGCATCTCCCTTCTATGTTTCATGATAAGGTATAATATTCATTGCGAAGTGTCATGTATACCTCGTATTCACTTCAAATGAATGTAAATGCGACACTTCCATGCTAGGAAATAGCGTTTGCAGATGTCTACGTATCACAGCAATAGAGTACTAATGCTTCTTAAAACGAGATGTCGTATTTCATTTCTATGTTTCATGATAAGGTATAATATTCATTGCGAAGTGTCATGTATACCTCGTATTCACTTCAAATGAATGTAAATGAGACACTTCCATGCTAGGAAATAGCGTTTGCAGATGTCTACGTATCACAGCAATAGAGCACTAATGCTTCTTAAAACGAGATGTCGTATTTCATTTCTATGTTTCGTAATAAGATATAATATTCATTGTGTAATGTTATGTATACCTCGTATTCACTTCAGTGAAATGTAAGTGCGAAATTTCGTTGCTAGGAAATAGAGTTTGCAGATGTCTACGTATATTAGCAATAGAGTTCTAATGCTTCTCAAAACGCGATATAGCACCTCATTCCTATGTTTCATGATAAGATATAATATTCATTGCGAAGTGTCATGTATATCTCGTATTCACATCAAAAGAATGTATATGCGACACTTCCATGCTAGGAAATAGCGTTTGCAGATGTCTACGTATCGCAGCAATAGAGTTCCAATGCTTCCTAAAACGCGATATCGCATCTCTCTTCTATGTTTCATGACAAGGTATAATATTCATTGCGAAGTGTCATGTATACCTCGTATTCACTTCAAATGGATGTAAATGCGATACTTCCATGCTAGGAAATAGCGTTTGCAGATGTCTAGGTATCGCAACAATTGAGTTCTAATGCTTCTTACAACGCGATATCGCACCTCACTGCTATGTTTCATGATAAGATATAATATTCATTATGGACTGATATGTATACATCGTACTCACTTCAAAAGAATGTAAATGCGACCCTTCCATGCTAGGCAATAGCCTTTGCAGATGTCTAAGTATCGTAGCAATAGAGTTCTAATGCTTCTCAAAACGCGATATAGCACCTCCTTCCTATGTTTCATGATAAGATATAATATTCATTGCGAAGTGTCATGTATACCTCGTACTCACTTCAAAAGAATGTAAATGCGACCCTTCCATCCTAGGAAATAGCGTTTGCAGATGTCTACGTATCGTAGCACTAGAGTTCTAATGCTTCCTAGAACGCGATATCGCATCTCACCTCTATGTTTCATGATAAGATATAATATTCATTGCGAAGTGTCATGTATACCTCGATTTCACTTCACAAGAATGTAAATGCGACACTTCCTTGCTAGAAAATATTGTTTGCAGATGTCTACGTATCACAGCAAAAGAGTTCTAATGCTTCTCAAAACGCGATATAGCACCTCCTTCCTATGTTTCATGATAAGATATAATATTCATTGCGAAGTGTCATGTATATATCGTATTCACATCAAAAGAATGTAAATGCGACACTTCCATGCTAGGAAGTAGCGTTTGCAGATGTCTACGTATCGTAGCAATAGACTTCTAATGCTCCTTAAAACGCGATATCGCATCTCACTGCTATGTTTCATGATAAGATATAATATTCATTATGGAGTAATATGTATACATCGTACTCACTTCAAAAGAATGTAAATGCGACCCTTCCATGCTAGGGAATAGCCTTTGCAGATGTCTACATATCGTAGCAATAGAGTTCTAATGCTTCCCAAAACGCGATATAGCACCTCCTTCCTATGTTTCAAGATAAGATATAATATTCATTGCGAAGTGTCATGTATATCTCGTATTCACTTCAAACGAATGTAAATGCTACCCTTCCATCCTCGGAAATAGCGTTTGCAGATGTCTACGTATCGTAGCAATAGAGTTCTAATGCTTCTTAGAACGCGATATCGCATCTCACTTCTATGTTTCATGATAAGATATAATATTCATTGCGAAGTGTCATGTATACCTCGTATTCACTTCAAAAGAACGTAAATAAGACACTTCCATGCTAGGAAATAGCCTTTGCAGATGTCTACGTATCGTAGCAATAGAGTTCTAATGCTTCTTAGAACGCGATATCGCATCTCACATGTATGTTTCATGATAAGATATAATATTCATTATGGAGTGATATGTATACCTCGTACTCACTTCAAAAGAATGTAAATGCGACTCTTCCATGCTAGCTAATAGCCTTTGCAGATGTCTACGTATCGTAGCAATAGAGTTCTAATGCTTCTTAAAACGAGATGCCTCATTTCATTTCTATGTTCCGTGATAAGATATAATACTCATTGTGGAGTGTCATGTATACCTCCTATTCACGTCAAAAGAACGTAAATAAGACACTTCCATGCTAGGAAATAGCGTTTGCAGATGTCTACGTATCACAGCAATAGAGCACTAATGCTTCTTAAAACGAGATGTCGTATTTCATTTCTATGTTTCGTAATAAGATATAATATTCATTGTGTAATGTTATGTATACCTCGTATTCACTTCAGTGAAATGTAAGTGCGAAATTTCGTTGCTAGGAAATAGAGTTTGCAGATGTCTACGTATATTAGCAATAGAGTTCTAATGCTTCTCAAAACGCGATATAGCACCTCATTCCTATGTTTCATGATAAGATATAATATTCATTGCGAAGTGTCATGTATATCTCGTATTCACATCAAAAGAATGTAAATGCGACACTTTCATGCTAGGAAATAGCGTTTGCAGATGTCTACGTATCGTAGCAATAGAGTAATAATGCTTCTTAAAGCGAGATGTCGCATCTCACTGCTATGTTTCATGATAAGATATAATATTCATTATGGAGTGATATGTATACCTCGTACTCACTTCAAAAGAATGCAAGTGCGACACTTCCATGATAGGAAATAGCGTTTGCAGATGTCTACGTATCGTAGCAATAGAGTTCTAATGCTACTTAAATCGCGATATCGCATCTCATTAATATGTTTCGTGATAAGACATAATGTTCATCGCGAAGTGACAGGTATACCTCGTATTCACTTCAAAAGAATGTAAATGCGATACTTCCATGCTAGGAAATAGCGTCTGCAGATGTCTACGCGTCGGGGCAATATAGTTCTAATGCTTCTTAAAACGCGATATCGCATCTCACTTCTATGTTTCATGATAAGATATACTATTCATTGCGAAGTGTCATGTATACCTCGTATTCCCTCCAAACGAATGTAAATGCGACACTTCCTTGCTAGGAAATGGCGTATTCAGATGTCTACGTATCGTAGCAATAGAGTTCTAATGCTACTTAAATCGCGATATCGCATCTCATTTATATGTTTCGTGATATGATATAATATTCATCGCGAAGTGTCAGGTATACCTCGTATTCACTTCAAAAGAATGTAAATGCGACACTTCCATGCTAGGAAATAGCGTCTGCAGATGTCTACGCGTCGAGGCAATAGAGTTCTAATGCTTCTTAAAACGCGATATCGAATCTCAATTCTATGTTTCATTATAAGATATAATATTCATCGCGAAGTGTCAGGTATACCTCGTATTCACATCAAAAGAATGAAAATGCGACTATTCCTTGCTAGGGAATGGCGTATTCAGATGTCTACGTATCGTAGCAATAGAGTTCTAGTGCTACTTAAATCGCAATATCGCATCTCATTTATATGTTTCGTGATAAGATATAATATTCATTGCGAAGTGTCATGTGCACCTCGTATTCACTTCAAAAGAATGTAAGTGCGACACTTCCATGCTTGGAAATAGCGTTTGCAGATGTTTCCGCATGGAGGCCATAGAGTTCTAATGCTTCTTAAAACGCGATATCGCTTCTCTCTTCTATGTTTCATGATATGATATAATATTCATTGCGAAGTATCATGTATACCTCGTATTCACTTCAAGAGAATGTAAATGCGATACTTCCATGCTAGGAAATAGCGTTTGCAGATGTCTCCGCATCGAGGCCATAAAGTTCTAATGAATCTTAAAACGCGATAACGCATCTCTCTTCTATGTTTCATGATAAGATATAATATTCATTGCGAAGTGTCATGTATACCTCGTATTCACATCAAAAGAATGTAAATGCGACTATTCCTTGCTAGGGCATAGCGTTTGCAGATGCCTACGTATCGTAGCAATAGAGTTCTAATGCTTCTTAGATCGAGATATCGCATCTCATTTCTATGTTACATGATAAGATATAATATTCATTGCGAAGTGTCATGTATACCTCGTATTCCCACCAAACGAATGTAAATGCGACACTTCCCTGCTAGGAAATAGCGTATTCAGATGTCTACGTATGGTAGCAATAGATATATAATGCTACTTAAATCTCGATATCGCATCTCATTTCTATGTTTCATGATAAGATATAATATTCATTGCGATGTGTCATGCACACCTCGTATTCACTTCAAAAGAATGTAAATGTGACATTTCCATGCTAGGAAATAGCCTTTGCAGATATCTCCGCATCGAGGCAATAGGGTTCTAATGCTTCTTAAAACGCGATATCGCATCTCACTTTTATGATACATGATAAGATATAATGTTCATTGCGAAGTGTCATGTATACCTCGTATTTACTTCAAAACAATGTAAATGCGACGTTTCCACCCTAGGAAATAGCCTTCGCAGATATCTACGTATCGTAGCAATAAAGTTCCAATGCTACTTAAATCGCGATATCGCATCTCATTTATATGTTTCGTGATAAGATATAATATTCATTGCGAAGTGTCATGTATACCTCGTATTCACTTCAAAAGAATGTAAGTGCGACACTTCCATGCTTGGAAATAGCGATTGCAGATGTCTCCGCATCGATGCCATAGAGTTCTAATGCTTCTTCAAACGCGATATCGCTTCTCATTTCCATGTTTCGTGATATGATATAATATTCATTGCGAAATGTCATGTACACCCCGTATTCCCTTCAAAAGAATGTAAATGCGAATCTTCCTTGCTAGGAAATAGCGTTTGCAGATGACTACGTATCGGAGCAATCTTCCTTGCTAGGAAATAGCGTTTGCAGATGACTACGTATCGGAGCAATGGAGTTCTAATGCTTCTCAAAACGAGATGTCGCATCTCATATCTATGCTTCATGATAAGATATAATATTCATTGCGAAGTGTCATGTATACCTCGTATTCCCTCCAAACGAATGTAAATGCGACACTTCCTTGCTAGGAAATGGCGTATTCAGATGTCTACGTATCGTAGCAATAGAGATCTAATGCTACTTAAATCGCAATATCGCATCTCATTAATATGTTTCGTGATAAGACATAATGTTCATTGCGAAGTGTCAGGTATACCTCGTATTCACTTCAAAAGAATGTAAATGCGATACTTCCATGCTAGGAAATAGCGTCTGCAGATGTGTACGCGTCGGGGCAATATAGTTCTAATGCTTCTTAAAACGCGATATCGCATCTCACTTCTATGTTTCATGATAAGATATAATATTCATTGCGAAGTGTCATGTATACCTCGTATTCCCTCCAAACGAATGTAAATGCGACACTTCCATGCTAGGGAATAGCGTCTGCAGATGTCTACGCGTCGAGGCAATAGAGTTCTAATGCTTCTTAAAATGCGATGTCGCATCTCACTTCTATGTTTCATGATAAGATATAACATTCATTGCGAAGTGTCATGTATACCTCGTATTCCCTCCAAACGAATGTAAATGCGACACATCCTTGCTAGGAAATGGCGTATACAGATGTCTACGTATCGTAGCAATAGAGTTCTCATGCTACTTGAATCGCAATATCGAATCTCATTCATATGTTTCTTGATAAGATATAATATTCATCGCGAAGTGTCAGGTGTACCTCGTATTCACTTCAAAAGAATGTAAATGCGACACTTCCATGCTAGGAAGTAGCGTCTGCAGATGTCTACGCGTCGAGGCAATAGAGTTCTAATGCTTCTTAAAACGCGATATCGAATCTCAATTCTATGTTTCATTATAAGATATAATATTCATTGCGAAGTGTCATGTATACCTCGTATTCACATCAAAAGAATGTAAATGCGACTATTCCTTGCTAGGGCATAGCGTTTGCAGATGCCTACGTATCGTAGCAATAGAGTTCTAATGCTTCTTAGATCGCGATATCGCATCTCATATATATGTTTCGTAGTAAGATATAATATTCATTGCGAAGTGTCATGTATACCACGTATTCACTTCAAAAGAATGTAAGTGCGACACTTCCATGATAGGAAATAGCGTTTGCAGATGTCTACATATCGCAGCAATAGCGTTCTAATGCTACTTATATCGCGATATGACACCGCATTTATATGTTTCGTCATAAGAAATAATGTTCATTGCGAAGTGTCATGTATACCTCGCATTCACTTCAAAAGAACGTAAGTGCGACATTTCCATGCTAGGAAATAGCGTTTGCAGATGTCTACATATCGCAGCAATAGAGTTCTAATGCTTCTTAGATCGCGATATCGCATCTCATTTCTATGTTTCGTGATATGGTATAATATTCATACCGTAGTGTCATGTAAACCACGAATTCACTTCAAAAGAATGTAAATGCGACTATTGGCTGCTAGGAAATAGCGATTGCAGATGTCCACGTATCATAGCAATAATATTCAAATGCTTCTCAAAACGCGATATCGCATCTCATTTCTAAGTTGCCTGATAAGATATAATATTCATTGCGGATTGTCATGTAGACTTCGTATCGTCGTCACTTCAAAGGAATGTAAATGCGACACTTCCATGCTAGGAAATAGCGTCTGCAGATGTCTACGCGTCGAGGCAATAGAGATCTAATGCTTCTTAAAACGCGATATCGAATCTCAATTCTATGTTTCATTATAAGATATAATATGCATTGCGAAGTGTCATGTATACCTCGAATTCACTTCAAAGGAATGGAAATGCGACACTACCATGCTAGGAAATAGCGTTTGCAGATATCTCCGCATCGAGGAAATAGGGTTCTAATTCTTCTTAAAACGCGATATCGCATCTCACTATTATGATACATGATAAGATATAATGTTCATTGCGAAGTGTCATGTATACCTCGTATTTACTTCAAAACAATGTAAATGCGACATTTCCACCCTAGGAAATAGCCTTCGCAGATGTCTACGTATCGTAGCAATTGAGTTCCAATGCTACTTAAATCGCGATATCGCATCTCATTTATATGCTTCGTGATAAGATATAATATTCATCGCGAAGTGTCAGGTATACCTCGTAATCACTTCAAAAGAATGTAAATGCGACACTTCCATGCTAGGAAATAGCGTCTGCAGATGTTTACGCGTCGAGGCAATAGAGTTCTAATGCTTCTTCAAACGCGATATCGCTTCTCATTTCCATGTTTCGTGATATGATATAATATTCATTGCGAAATGTCATGTACACCCCGTATTCCCTTCAAAAGAATGTAAATGCGATACTTCCATGCTAGGAAATAGCGTATGCAGATGTCTACGCGTCGGGGCAATATAGTTCTAATGCTTCTTAAAACGTGATATCGCATCTCACTTCTGTGTTTCATGATAAGATATAATATTCATTGCGAAGTGTCATGTATACCTCGTTTTCACTTCAAAAGAATGTAAATGCGATTATAGCTTGCTAGGAAATGGCGTATTCAGATGTCTACGAATCGTAGCAATAGAGTTCTAATGCTACTTAAATCGCGATATCGCATCTCATTTATATGCTTCGTGATATGATATAATATTCATCGCGAAGTGTCAGGTATACCTCGTATTCACTTCAAAAGAATGTAAATGCGACACTTCCATGCTAGAGAATAGCGTCTGCAGATGTCTACGCGTCGAGGCAATAGAGTTCTAATGCTTCTTAAAATGCGATGTCGCATCTCACTTCTATGTTTCATGATAAGATATAACATTCATTGCGAAGTGTCATGTATACCTCGTATTCCCTCCAAACGAATGTAAATGCGACACATCCTTGCTAGGAAATGGCGTATACAGATGTCTACGTATCGTAGCAATAGAGTTCTAATGCTACTTGAATCGCAATATCGCATCTCATTCATATGTTTCTTGATAAGATATAATATTCATCGCGAAGTGCCAGGTGTACCTCGTATTCACTTCAAAAGAATGTAAATGCGACACTTCCATGCTAGGAAGTAGCGTCTGCAGATGTCTACGCGTCGAGGCAATAGAGTTCTAATGCTTCTTAAAACGCGATATCGAATCTCAATTCTATGTTTCATTATAAGATATAATATTCATTGCGAAGTGTCATGTATACCTCGTACTCACATCAAAAGAATGTAAATGCGACTATACCTTGCTAGGGCATAGCGTTTGCAGATGCCTACGTATCGTAGCAATAGAGTTCTAATGCTTCTTAGATCGCGATATCGCATCTCATTTCTATGTTTCGTGATAAGTTATAATATTCATTCCGAAGTGTCATGTAAACCTCGAATTCACTTCAAACGAAAGTAAATGCGACTATTGCTTGCTACGAAATAGCGTTTGCAGATGTCTACGTATCGTAGCAATAGAGTTCTAGTGCTACTTAAATCGCGATATCGCAACTCATATATATGTTTCGTAGTAAGATATAATATTCATTGCGAAGTGTCATGTATACCACGTATTCACTTCAAAAGAATGTAAGTGCGACACTTCCATGATAGGAAATAGCGTTTGCAGATGTCTACGTATCGTAGCAATAGTGTTCTAATTCTTCTAAAAACGCGATATGGCATCTCTCTCCTATGTTTCATGATATGATATAATACTCATTGCGAAGTGTCATGTATAACTCGTATTCTCTCCAATCGAATGTAAATGCGACACTTCCTTGCTAGGAAATGGCGTATTCAGATGTCTACGTATCGTAGCAATGGTGTTTTAATGCTACTTAAATCGCGATATCGCATCTCATTTCTATGTTTCGTGATAAGATATAATAATCATTGCGAAGTGTCATGTATACCTCGTATTCACTCCAAATGAATGTAATCGCGACTATTGCTTGCTAGGAAATAGCGTTTGCAGATGTCTACGTATCGTAGCAATAGAGTTCTGATGCTACTTAAATCGCTATATCGCATCTCATTTATGTGTTTCGTGATAAGATATAATATTCATTGCGAAGTGTCATGTATACCTCTTATTCACTTCAAAAGAATGTAAGTGCCACACTTCCATGCTAGGAAATAGCGATCGCAGATGTCTCCGCATCGAGGCCATAGTGTTCTATTGCTTCTTAAAACGCGATATCGCTTCTCTCTTCTATGTTTCATGATATGATATAATATTCATTGCGAAGTGTCATGTGTACCTCGTATTCACTTCAAAAGAATGTAAATGCGACTATTGCTTGCTACGAAATAGCGTTTGCAGATGTCTACGTATCGTAGCAATAGAGTTCTAATGCTACTTAAATCGCGATATCGCAACTCATATATATGTTTCGTAATAAGATATAATATTAATTGCGAAGTGCCATGTATACCACGTATTCGCTTCAAAAGAATGTAAGTGCGACACTTCCATGCTAGGAAATAGCGTTTGCAGATGTCTCCGCATCGAGGCCACAGAGTTCTAATGCTTCTTAAAACGCGATATCGCATCTCTCTTCTATGTTTCATGATAAGGTATAATATTCGTTGGGAAGTGACATGTATGCCTCGTATTCATTTCAAAAGAATGTAAATGCGACTATTGCTTGCTAGGAAATATCGTTTGCAGATGTCTACGTATCGTAGCAATAGTGTTCTAATGCTACTTAAATCGCGATATCGCATCTCATTTCTATGTTTCGTGATAAGATATAATAATCATTGCGAAGTGTCATCTATACCTCGTATTCACTCCAAATGAATGTAAATGCGACTATTGCTTGCTAGGAAATAGCGTTTGCAGATGTCTACGTATCGTAGCAATAGAGTTCTGATGCTACTTATATCGCGATATCGCATCTCATTTATATGTTTCGTGATAAGATATAATATTCATTGCGAAGTGTCATGTATACCTCTTATTCACTTCAAAAGAATGTAAGTGCGACACTTCCATGTTAGGAAATAGCGTTTGCAGATGTCTACGCGTCGGGGCAATATAGTTCTAATGCTTCTTAAAACGCGATATCGCATCTCACTTCTATGTTTCATGATAAGATATAATATTCATTGCGAAGTGTCATGTATACCTCGTGTTCCCTCCAAACGAATGTAAATGCGACACTTCCATGCTAGGAAATAGCGTCTGCAGATGTCTGCGCGTCGAGGCAATAGAGTTCTAATGCTTCTTAAAACGCGATATCGAATCTCAGTTCTATGTTTCATTATAAGATATAATATTCATTGCGAAGTGTCATGTATACCTCGAATTCACATCAAAAGAATGTATATGCGACTATTCCTTGCTAGGGCATAGCGTTTGCAGATGCCTACGTATCGTAGCAATAGAGTTCTAATGCTTCTTAGATCGCGATATTGCATCTCATTTCTATGTTTCGTGATAAGTTATAATATTCATTCCGAAGTGTCATGTAAACCTCGAATTCACTTCAAAAGAATGTAAATGCGACTATTGGTTGCTAGGAAATAGCGATTGCAGATGTCTACGTATCGTAGCAATAGATTTCTAATGCTTCTCAAAACGCGTTATAGCATCTCATTTCTATGTTTCCTGATAAGATATAATATTCATTGCGACGTGTCATGTACACCTCGTATTCACTTCAAAAGAATGTAAATGCGACACTTCCATGCTAGGAAATAGCGTCTGCAGCTGTCTACTCGTCGAGGCAATAGAGTTCTAATGCTTCTTAAAACGCGATATCGCATCTCACTTCTATGTTTCCTGATAAGATATAATATTCATTGCGGATTGTCATGTACACCTCGTATTCACTTCAAAAGAATGTAAATGCGACACTTCCATGCTAGGAAATAGCGTCTGCAGATGTCTACGCGTCGAGGCTATAGAGGTCGAATGCTTCTTAAAATGCGATATCGCATCTCACTTCTATGTTTCATGATAAGATATAATATTCATTGCCAAATGTCATGTATACCTCGTATTCACTCCAAACGAATGTAAATGCGACACTTCCTTCCTAGGAAATTGCATTTGCAGATGTCTAGGTATCGTAGCAATAGAGTTCCAATGCTTCTCAACCCGCGATATCGCATCTCATTTCTATGCTTCATGATAAAACATAATATTCATTGCGAAGTGTCATGTATACCTCGTATTCGCTCCAAGCGAATGTAAATGCGACACTTCCTTGCTAGGAAATAGAGTATTCAGATGTCTACGTATCGTGGCAATAGAGTTCTAATGCTACTTAAATCGCGATATCGCATCTCATTTATATGTTTCGTGATAAGATATAATATTCATCGCGAAGTGTCATGTATACCATGAATTCACTTCAAAAGAATGTAAATGCGACACTTCCATGCTAGGAAATAGCGTTTGCAGATGCCTACATATCGTAGCAATAGAGTTCTAATGCTTCTCAAAACGCCATATCGCATCTCATTTCCATGTTTCGGGATAAGATATAATATTCATTGCGAAGTGTCATGTATTCCTCGCATACACAGCTAAAGAATGTAAATGCGACACTTGCTTGCTAGGAAATAGCGTTTGCAGATGTCTACGAATCGAAGCAACGAAGTTCTAGTGCTTCTTAGAACGCGAAGTCGCTTCTCATTTCTATGTTTCATTATAAGTTATAATACTCATTGCGAAGTGTCACTTATACCTCGCATACACTTCAAAAGATTGTAGATGCGACACTCCCTTGCTTGGAAATAGCGTCTGCAGATGTCTACGTATCGTAGCAATAGAGATTTAATGCTTCTTAAAACGGGATATCGCATCCCATTTCTAGGTTTCATGATAAGATATAATATTCTTTGCGAGATGCCACGTATACCTCGCATAGACTTCAAAAGAATGTAAGTGCAACACTTCCTTGCTAGGATGTAGCGTTTGCAGATGTCTACGTATCGAAGCAATAGTGTTCTAATGCTTCTTAAATCGTGATATAGCATCACATTTCTATGTTTCATGATAAGATATAATATTCATTGCGCAGTGTCATGTATTCCTCGCTTACACTTCAAATGAATGTAAATGCGACACTTCCTCTCTAGGAAATTACGTTTCCAGATGTCTACTTATCGAAGCAATAGAGTTCTAATGCTTCTTAGAACGCGATATCGCATCTCATTTCTATTTTTCATGATAAGATATAATATTCATTGCGAAGTGTCATGTATTCTCGTCTACACGTCAAAAGAATGTAAATGCAACACTTCGTTGCTAGGGAATAGCGTTTCTAGATGTCTAGGTATCGAAGCAATAGAGTTCTAATGGGGAGGGGTAGAGGTCCTTCTCACACCCGAGAACCATCCTGTTTGTCTCCATGGACTATGGCAGCGGTCTTATCGTTGCAGAGCTCTGGATCCTATCCTTCGGGCTTCAGGGTCTCTTCTTGCTCACTTCCCGACTCCTCCACCGTCAAGCCCGTCACGCTACCTCGGCGTACAGCCCTTCCGCGAACCTGCGGTCTTATTATCCTCCGAAGAGGCGTCTTATGGGTTGCTTCTTCCATCAGCTCGCCAGTCTAATCCGTAGAACAGAGAGAGAGAAACGAACGGGGGGGGGGGGGAAGGGTTCTACCATCGTGTATTTCACGCTCCTCGCAAATACAGCTATCGCGATGGTCCGTGTCGCGCTTCTCGCATGGGTGGTGATCTGCGAGCTAGTCTAACCGAAGCAGGTTGGGGGGGGGGGGGGGAGCGAGCCTTGTGACTTCACCACGTCACAGTACATACAAATTTGCGATTAAGTAACTATGTGTTCAAATTCAATTCCGAATAATGCACTAAAAAGCATCCCAGATAACAAACGGCAAGATGGTAGCGACACCATGCCGGCACTATATTGTCACTTCCGAGGAGTGTCAACTGATTCGTAGTCATCTGTGACCGGATTCGTTGACTAAAATGCCAGATCGTGTTACCAGCACGTTCTAGACAAGCGAATCGCGCAGAACCAGCACCATGGTGACACGCGTATCATCGCTCCATTCATGAATCTCCTCAGCAATGACGCAGGATCACATTTGGCAATGGGGAACCTGTGCTTTCATACAAATTAGAACCGTTAGATGTCAGTAGATGTTCAGCATATGAGTATTGATAGACATTTTGATGGTCGTTTTCCTATATTTATAGTTATTGAGCGAGTCGTATATGTTTCTTTCAATCCATCATAGACTAAAAATATTATTTATAAAAAAAATATTACTTATAAAATAAAAATTCATGCTGTTGCGTCCCTAACTTCGCCTTGTGTAATTTCTGAAATAACATGCTGTCATCGTATATAATGTAACCCTCAATTGCATGAATTTCTAACAATAAATTGAAGAAAATATATATAAAGTAAGTGTATATATTTTTATGACAAAGTAATTATCGACTTTATGGAAAAAATCGCCCTATCGAGCTAGTTTATAGAAAATAATAAAATCGAGTTCTTATATCTTTGTTTTGTGCCGGTGTATCTATATTGGAATCAAGATAAATAAATTGCACAGTTTAGTCATTTTTCATATTTGCTTATAATTTTTATAGAAACAGCTTCCCCATTAGTAAATGTCAGCCTACTGCTGAATAGTGCCGTGATACGAATGCCGCCCCAGTACTAACAGTATGCCATTTCGAAAGCTGAGTAGGAGCACTTTGTTAGCACAGTTCTGTCACGGAATTCGTACCATCCGTTGTCATTGGCGTGCCAATCGCTGGCTGTTTGGGATATTGTAGTGCATGAGGCAGACTTGTTCCTTATCATCGTCAAGGAGATGGATTTTCACTCCCCCCTTTTTGAATTTTTTAAATTATTGTTTGGAATTTTTGCCGCTTCTGTATCTCTATGACCGCATTGTGGATTCAACTTATGTACGATCTTTTTGGTCTTCATCTTTTATTACATGTAATATTATATATGTGATGCACGCTTGTTATGTAATGCTCCGATTTGTAAGCCTCAGATACTTTTATTCTTTGGTAAAGCAACTTATTCGATTAATATATATTTATTAGACATAGATATAAACAATTAGAAAAATGTTATTAAAACGCTATTAAATATGTTGTTGCAATTATATATTTAAGGTCTGAAGATGTAGATGCAATTAATGTCCGATATTTTACGTGATCCAATCGACGTATCAAGTGAGGCTATGAAATTTAAAAATCTTTTACTATCCTTCGACTCCTTTACATGTTACATGAATGATAAGTTCTGCAAGACAAGAAGTCTAAATTAGTGAGATATCTAGGAACATAAGTAATTTGTAAGTAACACATCTTCTCTCTTTGAAATATTTGCCTTTGCATAGAATAGAACGTATAGATATAATTGCCGGTTTTGTACCCATTTCGGTCCAATTCTATTATAGCCTTTGAGCAGAAGTAATATTGATTATACTTGATTTTTGCAATAGTTCTTTAATTAACAGATTTTATTAACCTAGAATCATCATTTGACGGATGTATCAATCTACTTTGTAGCTCCATCAGTTTCTTTTTCTGCTCGCTACTTTCCATTTTCAGTTCCGTATACTTATCCTTTATCACCATCATATATGTTGCGTAAAATTACAATAACTTTTTGTCCTCAAATTTTGCGGATATTTCAATTAAATTTCCTTTGATTAAATAAACGGAAATTAAAAAACAGTGGCACGTACCATTTCTTGGAAACGTTGTATCGTAATTTGCATCTGACTGTTTTGAAAGGCACGCACTTTACTTAACGTTTGCAATGATTCGGTTAGCGAAGTAAAGTAATATTCTACTTTCGAAATTGGCTCTTGTAATTCTAAGGCAAATATATTCATCTGTCGACATCGTGAACATTGTTTTTTTGGCAAAATTCCAGAAAAACATATATACTATAAGTAAAATAATAAACATCATAATATTAAATTTAACTCTGTTCATCGTTGCCTTGTTGGACACATCCATAACAATATACAGGGTGGGGCAGTAATAATTAGCACCTCAGATATCCACGAAACTATAAGTATCATAGAAGTTTTTGCTAATATAAAATTGCACAGTACAAAGGGGCCATCCGTTGATGAAAATAGTTTTTTTGTAAGTGGAGTTATGTTGGACATATGAAGGTTACCTTCATTTTTTAAAATGAATTGGTATGTCCATTCTTCCGTAATACGATAGAGCATTTTAAAGCAAGTTTAACGATCTGTAAACATGAAGGCATTGAAGTTACAAAGAGTAAAGAAAGGCGATAATACTCACGCTTTTGATAGTAAATGAAACATACGTATTGTAAACAGTGGTGGAAGGCGTAATACTTACCGTTTACTTCACTGTGAATAAACACTTTTCGAAGGGCATTTCAATAGTTTGCAGCATAAGTTAAACATGATAAGATTAGTATTGAAAAATCGGTTCGAATACGTTTGGTTAGGCTGTTCTTTGTGTCGTTCATTTTATAAGTACAGAGCTGCGGATTCCTGAGGACAGCTCACAAAATTGTTGAACTATGGAAGATTATCATTGTGAATTTGAATCAAAACGTAATTAAATTCCATTAGATTGTAAACAGATCTCAATGTTTCATTTTAGATAGTAAGATTAAATACTCTTTACAAAACTACAAGAATGGATACATACCTTTCTGTTATTATTACTTCATAAAGAATTATAATTGCAATTATATAGTTCATTACGATAAAAAATATTTCTCAGAAAATTCTAAATATTAAATAAAAGAATCAAGTAAAACATTTTTAATAATTACAAATATGAAAAATACTTGAACATTCCAATAGAAAGATGTCTAATCAGGAGGTAGAAAAAGTCAAACATTCAATTTCAATTCCAGAATTCACCTATAAGAGGTAAAATGATTCGAAAGCTTTAATTACAGTCTCTAATGCAAGCAGTTGGGCAGTATTTCAATTTTTAAGAAAATTGATGAAAGTCAACCATTTTGAAGTGGTCAGAATCTTTGTCGTTTGAGCAATAAGTGAATAACAAATAACTGCATAAATTCCAGGCTTAAAAACTTATGGATTAAATCCTATGCAGACTCGTTTATGAGCGAGTTACTAAATAATAATCCACACTAAGTAATCATTTTAAAACTTAAACGATTACATCTCGCGAACTTTCAAAGATATCAGAAGCGTGAAAAGTATGTGGGTTTATCAAAATTCTTCTAAAAGAACGGACGAAGCCAATAGAAATCTTTGTTGAAGTAAGCAAGTTCTAAAGTTTTAAGCAACGCGATGGCCCTTATCTGCCTATGTCTCATAGCAAGTAAGTTCTGAATTTCTATGAAATCCGATGGAATTTCTCACTACTAACGTTTCAACGTAAGTTCTCAAATTCTCAGTTCTACGTTTAAAACTATGTGTGTTCTATATATCTATGTAAAGTGATGGTTCCTATTAGTTGTGACGGAAACCTATATATAGTAAGTCAGGGAAGCTCGAAGGGGTTAATTATCTAATTGCATTAAGGTGTAAAACGTACTTTAATCTAAAGCGATCTATCGTTCCAAGGTATCCGCTCACGTACAACTTTTCTTGGGCGCCAGCTGCTGAGAAAGTAGCAAAGGGGATAGACTACACGACCCGGGAACCCTGGGGCGGAACAACCCTTGAAACTTCGAAATGCTCCTCCTCTCGACTACGCCTAGCCAAGTACACACACTCAGGTCGCGAGATACTGAAGTCACGGCATGTCTATTTATGGTCTCGACGTGGGTTTAACTAACAAGGGCTACGGGAAACTACGCAACACGCCGCAAATTACTGGGTAGTATCTTTGGAAGTGTAGTCGAGGTATACATAATACTTCGCAATGAATATTATAACTTATCTTGAAACCAGAAATGAGATGCGATATTGCGTTTTAGAAGCACTAGAACTCTAATGCTTCGATACGTAGATATCTGGAAATGCATTTTCCTAGCAAGGAAATAAGTCATTTACATCCTTCTGAAGTGTAGACGAGGTAAACATAATACTTCTCAGTGAATATTACATCATATCATGGAACATAGAAATGAGAAGCGATATCGCGTTTTAAGAAGAATTAGAACTCTATTTCCTCCATACGTAGACATCTCGAGACGCATTTCCTTGCAAGGGTGTGTGGCATTTACATCCATTTGAAGTGTATACGAGGTATACATAACACTTCGCAATAAATATTATAACTTATAATGAAACATAGAACTGAGATGCGATATCGCGTTTTGAGAAGCATTAGAACTCTATTGCTACGATACGTAGACATCTGCAAACGCTATTTCCCAGCAAGGAAGTGTCGCATTTACATTCTTTGAAGTGAATACGAGGTATACATAACACTCCACAATGAATATTATATATTATCATGAAACATGGTAATGAGTAGCGATATCGCGTTTTGAGAAGCATTAGAACTCTAATGCTACGATACGAAGACATCTGCAAACGTTATTTCCTGGCAAGGAAGAGTCGCGTTTACATTCTTTTGAGTGAATACGAGGTATACGTAACACTCCACAATGAATATTATATCTTTCCATGAAACATAGAAATGAGATGCAATATGGCGATTTAACAATCATTAGAAATCTATTGCTTCGATACGTAGACATCTGCAAAACGCTATTTCCTAGCAAGGAAGTGTCGCATGTACATTCAGTTGAAGTGCATGCGAGGAATACATAACACTCCACAATGAAAATTATATCTTATCATGAAACATAGAAATGAGATGTAATATGGCGATTTAAGAAGCATTAGAATTCTATTGCTTCGATACGTAGACATCTGCAAACGCTATCCCTAACAAGGACGTGTCGCATTTACATTCCTTTGAAAGGAATACGAGGCATATATGACACTTCGCAATGAATATTATATCTTATCATGTAACATAGAAATGAAATGCGATATGACCTATTCAGAAGCATTAGAATTCTACTGCTTCGATACGTAGACATCTGCAAACGCTATTCCCTGGCAAGGAACTGTCGCATTCACATTCATTTGAAGTGTATGCGATGTATTCATGACACTTCGCAACGAATATTATGTATTATCATGAAACATAGATATGAGACGCGATATCGCGATTTAAGAAGCATTAGATCCCTATTGCTTCGATACGTAGACATCTGCAAACGCTACTTCCTAGCAAGGAAGTGTCGCATTTACATTCTTTTGAAATACGAGGTATACATGACGCTCCACAATGAATATTATATATTATCATGAAACATAGTAATGAGTAGCGATATCGCCTTTTGAGAAGCATTAGAACTCTAATGCTACGATACGTAGACATCTGCAAACGTTATTTCCTGGCAAGGAAGTGTAGCGTTTGCATTCCTTTGAAGTGAATACGAGGTATTCATAACACTGCACAATGAATATTATATCTCATCATGAAACATTGGATTGAGATGCGATATCGCGATTTATGATGCTTTAGAACTCTATTGCTTCGATTCGTAAATATCTGCAAACACTGTTTCCTAGCGAGGAACTGTCTCATTCACATTCATTTGAAGTGTATGCGAGGTATACATGACACTTCGCAGTGAATATTATATATTATCATGAATCATAGAAATGAGAAGCGATATCGCGATTTGAGAAGCATTAAATCCCTATTGCTTCGATACGTAGACATCTGCAAACGCTACTTCCTAGCAAGGAAGTGTCGCATTTACATTCATTGCAAGTGTAGACGAGGTATACATGCCACTCTGCAATGAATATTATATCTTATCATGAGACATAGAAATGAGATGCGATATCGCGTTTTGAGAAGCATCAGAACTCTATTGCTACGATACGTAGACCTCTGCAAACGCTACTTCCTAGCAAGGAAGTGTCGCATTTGCATTTATTTGAAGTGTAGACGAGGAATACATAACACTTCGCATTGAATATTACATCTTATCTTGGGACATAGAAAAGAGATGCGATATTTCGTTCTGGGAAGCATTAGAACTGTATTGCTACGATACGTCGACATCTGCAAACGCTATTTCCTAGCAAGGTAGCGTCGCATTTAAATTCATTTGATGTGCATCCGAGGTATACGTGACACTTCGCAATGAATACTATATCTTATCATGAAACATATAAATAAGATGCGATATCGCGATATAAGAAGCATTAGAACTCTATTGCTTCGATACGTAAACATCTGCAAGCGCTATTTCCTAGCAGGGAAGTGTCGCATTTACATTCATTTGAGGTGTAGACGAGGAATACGTAACACTTCGCAACGAATATTATACCTTATCATGAGACATAGAAATAAGATGCGCTACCGTGTTTTAAGAAGCATTAGAAATTCATTGCTTCGATACGTAGACATCTGCAAACGCCATTTCCTAGCACGGATGTGTCGCATTTACATTCATTTGAAGTGTATGCGAGGTATACATGCCACTCCGCAATGAATATTATATGTCATCATGAGACATAGAAATGAGATGCGATATCGCATTTTGAGAAGCATTAGAACTCTATTTCTACGATACGTAGACTACTTCATACGCAACTACCTAACAAGGAAGTGTCGCATTTACACTCTTTTTAAGTGAATACGAGGTTTACATAACACTGCACAATGAAAATTGTATCCTTTCATGAAACATGGAAATGAGATGCCATATCGCGTTTTTAGAAGCATTAGAACTCTATTGTTACGATACGTAGACATCTGCAAACGCTATTTCCTAGCAAGCAATAGTCGCATTTACATTCATTTGAAGTGTACGCGATGTATACATGATACTTCCCATTGAATATTATATCTTATCATGAGACATAGAAATAAGATGCGATATCGCGTTTTAAGAAGCATTAGAACTCTATTTCTACGATACATAGATGATACATCTACAGACGCTATTTCCTAGCAAGGAAGTGTCGCATTTACATTCATTTGAAGTGAATGCGAGGTATAGATAACAGTCAACAATGAATATTATATCTTATCACGAAACATAGAAATGAGATGCGATATGGCGTTTTAAGGGGCATTAGTACTCTATAGCTTCGATACAGAGATATCTGGGAACGTAATTTCCTAGAAAGGAACCACCTCGCACCCCCCAGCATCAACCCCTGGACGCATGCAACCAGCCAAACTCGCCTGCAGAACCAGCAACTGGAACAGCTCGCGCGCGCATTCCTGCACTCGCTCACTCACACCGAGTTCCGCTGCCTCACTCGCACCGCCGAGTATACCTGTTTCGCTCGTACCGGGCACCAGTGTCTCACTCGCACCACCGAGTATACCTGTCTCGCCCGCACTAAGGACGGGCAGCCCTATCTCCCTCGCACCGAGGATTCCGTCCTGCAGGAAGACATAGCCGCAGCCCATCACCCGAATGGGGTCTTTTCCAATTCCGGGAACAGGATCTGCTAGAACCTATATATTACTTCTAAGCTAGGACATACATACCATATCATGACGCATATATAAGAATTCCTAGATCTACGTTACACTAAGTAAGATGCGTCCGGCCAGCGGTATGCGCCGTTAGCCCCACCACGAGCCGCGAGTCCCCACTCGCTGGACCGCGCGCTCTCCGCCTCGAGACGCGAGTCCCCCACTCGCGGGACCGCGATCTGCCTACCGCGAGCCTCCGCGACCGTAGTGCCCCGCGAACCGAGGAGGTCCAGTTCATGTATACTTTAAACCTAGAATATATTTTATTTTTACTTTTACTATATCCAAGTACAAGTTCTTTTACCAAGTCTACTATTTCCACATCCATTAATTTTATCAAGTGTTAACAATACTAGTTCTACCTTTAACATTACATTTAACTACGAATTCTTCCACGGGTTCTTCCATACAACTGGGGTTGCACTTCATCAAATTGAAGGTGTATAGAAATCGGCTTTGTGACGTTGAGACCGCCACTTATCCTTCAGATCTTAGTTGAAAGTACAGAAAAACCTGGTGAATGAATCGTGCTTCCGGTTTGCGAAGAACGCGACGTGCGAGTAGGAAGAATTTCATACGATCACTTGTGCGTGAATATTTGGAGGGTGTTCCGAGAGTCGTCGTATAACAGCGACCTGCCTTCGCACCAGTCCAGACGCCGCTTTTCGAAGCGACCGTCGACGCCTCCAATCCAGACACCACGACGCATCACGACGATTCTGCCACATTCAGCATTATCGCTGAATTCCGACCGCCGTCCTCGTCTTCGCTGGCGACTGATCGAGATTTCTGTAGCAGCCAACAGAACGAAATCCGCTACGATCCCAGCGAACGATCCTCCACGCCGTTTCTACCTACAAATCGAGAGAGAAGTCATCGAAAGCTAGGGTCATTCCCTTATTATCGCGAGTGTTTTCGCTAGTGTCGCGTCAGCCGAAATTGTCGGACCCGGTCTTAACGCGTTCCCGCGGACCGAATTACCGAAAAATAGGCTCGTGTCGTAAAGCCTCCGGAGCATCGGAAAATAGTTTCGCCGGACGTGACACCTCGAATTCACTTCAAAAGAATGTAAATGCGACACTTCCTTGCTAGGAAATAAGGTTTGCAGATATCTACGTATCGAAGAAACAGAGTTCTAATCCTTCTTGAATCGCCATATCGCATCTCATTTCTATGTTTCATCATAAGATATAATATTCATTGCGAAGTGTCATGTATACTTCGTATTCGCTTCAAAAGAATGTAAATGCGACACTTCCTTGCTAGGAAATAGCTTTTCCAAATGACCACGTATCGAAAGAATAGAGTTCTAATACTTCTTAAAACGAGATGTCGCATCTCATTTCTATGTTTCATGATAAGATATAATATTCATTGTGGAGTGTTATGTATACCTCGAGTTCACTTCAAAAGAATGTAAGTGCGACACATCCATGCTAGGAAATAACATTTGCAGATGTCTACGTATCATAGCAATAGAGTTCTAATGCTTCATAAAATGAGATGTCGCATTTCATTTCTATGTTTCGTGATAAGATATAATATTCATTGTGGAGTGTTATGTATACCTCGTATTCACATCAAAAGAATGTAAATGCGACACTTCCTTGCTAGGAAATAACATTTGCAGATGTCTACGCATCGTAGCAGTAGAGTTCCAGTGCTCCTTAAATCGCGATATCGCATCTCACTTCTATGTTTCGAGATAAGATATAATATTCATTGCGTACGGTTATGTATACCTCGTATTATCTTCAAAAGAATCTAAATGCGGCATTTCCATGCTAGGTAATAGCGATTGCAGATGTTTGCGTACCGTAGCAGTAGAGTTCTAATGTTTCTTAAAACGCGATATCGCATCTCACTGCTGTGTTTCATGATAAGATATAATATTCATTGTAGAGTGTTATGTATACCTCGTATTCACTACAAAAGAATGTAAATGCGACACATCCATGCTAGGAAATAGCGTTTGCAGATGTCTACGTATCGTAGCAATAGAGTTCTAATGCTTCTTAAAACGCGATATCGCATCTCACTTCTATGTTTCACGATAAGATATAATAATCATTGCGAAGTGTCATGTATACCTCGTATTCACTTCAAAAGAATGTAAATGCGACACTTACATGCTAGGAAATAGCGTTTGCAGATGTCTACGTATCGCAGCAATAGAATTCTAATGCTTTATAAAACGAGATGTCGCATTTCATTTCTATGTTTCTTGGTAAGATATAATATTCATTGTAGAGTATTATGTATACCTCGTATTCACTTCAAATGAATGTAAATGCGACACTTCCTTGCTAGGAAATATTGTTTGCAGATGTCTACGTATCCTAGCAATATAGTTCTAATACTTCTTAAAACGCGATATCGCATCTCACATCTATGTTTCATGATAAGATATAATATTCATTGCGAACTGCCATGTATACCTCGTATTCATTTCAAAAGAATGTAAATGTGACTCTTTCATGCTAGGAAATAGCATTTGCAGATGTCTACGTATCGTAGCAATAGAGTTCTACTGCTTCTTAGATTGCGATATCGCATCTCACTTCTACGTTTCATGATAAGATATAATATTCATTGCTAAGTGTCATGTATACCTCGTATTCACTTCAAAAGAATGTAAATGCGACACTTCCATGCTAGGAAATAGCGTCTGCAGATGTCTACGCGTCGAGGCAATAGAGTTCTAATGCTTCTTAAAACGCGATATCGCATCTCACACCTATGTTTCATGATAAGATATAATAATCATTGCGATGTGTCATGTATACCTCGTATTCACTTCAAAAGAATGTAAATGCGACACTTCCATGCTAGGAAATAGGGTTTGCAGATGTCTAAGTATCGTAGCAATAGAGTTCTAATGCTTCCTAAAACGCGATATCGCATCCCTCTTCTATGTTTCATGATAAGGTATAATATTCATTCCGAATTGTCATGTATACCTCGTATTCACTTCAAAAGAATGTAGATGCGACACTTCCATGCTAGGAAATAGCGTTTCCAGATGACTACGTGTCGAAACAATAGAGTTCTACTGCTTCTTAGAACGCGATATAGCATCTCACGTCCATGTTTCATGATAAGATATAATATTCATTGCGAAGTGTCATGTATACCTCGATTTCACTTCACAAGAATGTAAATGCGACACTTCCTTGCTAGGAAATATTGTTTGCAGATGTCTACGTATCACAGCAATAGAGTACTAATGCTTCTTAAATCGAGATGACGTATATCATATCTATGTTTCGTAATAAGATATAATATTCATTGTGTAATGTTATGTATACCTCGTATTCACTTCAGTGGAATGTAAGTGCGAAATTTCCTTGCTAGGAAATAGAGTTTGCAGATGTCTACGTATATAGGCAATAGAGTTCTAATGCTTCTCAAAACGCGATGTAGCACCTCATTCCTATGTTTCATGATAAGATATAATATTCATTGCGAAGTGTCATGTATATCTCGTATTCACTTCAAACGAATGTAAATGCGACACTTCCATGCTAGGAAATAGCGTTTGCAGATGTCTACGAATCGTAGCAATAGAGTTCCAATGCTTCCTAAAACGCGATATCGCATCACTCTTCTATGTTTCATGATAAGGTATAATATTCATTGTGGATTGTCATGTATACCTCGTATTCACTTCAAATGAATGTAAATGCGACACTTCCATGCTAGGAAATAGCGTTTGCAGATGTCTACGTATCGTAGCAATAGAGTTCTAATGCTTCTTAAAACGCGATATCGCATCTCACTGCTATGTTTCATGATAAGATATAATATTCATTGCGAAGTGTCATGTATACCTCGTCTTCACTTCAAAAGAATGTAAATGCGAACACTTCCTTGCTAGGAAATAGCGTTTCCAGATGACTACGTATCGTAGCAATAGAGTTCTAATGCTTCTTATAACGCGATATCGCATCTCACTGCTATGTTTCAAGAGAAGATATAATATTCATTGCGAAGTGTCATGTATATCTCGTATTCACATCAATTGAATGTAAATGCGACACTTCCATGCTAGGAAATAGCGTTTGCAGATGTCTACGTAACGTAGTAATAGAGTAATAATGCTTCTTAAAACGAGATGTCGCATCTCATATCTATGTTTCATGATCAGATATAATATTCATTGCGAAGTGTCATGTATACCTCGTATTCACTTCAAAAGAACGTAGATAAGACACTTCCATGCTAGGAAATAGCGTTTGCAGATGTCTACGTATCACAGCAATAGAGCACTAATGCTTCATAAAACGAGATGTCGTATTTCATTTCTATGTTTCGTAATAATGTACAATATTCATTGCGAAGTGTCATGTATATCTCGTATTCACTTCAAACGAATGTAAATGCGACACTTCCATGCTAGGAAATAGCGTTTGCAGATGACTACGTATCGTAGCAATAGAGTTCTAATGCTTCTTAAAATGCGATATCGCATCTCACTGCTATGTTTCATGATAAGATATAATATTCATTGCGAAGTGTCATGTATACCTCGTATTCACTTCAAAAGAACGTAAATAAGACACTTCCATGCTAGGAAATAGCGTTTGCAGATGTCTACGTATCACAGCAATAGAGCACTAATGCTTCATAAAACGAGATGTCGTATTTCATTTCTATGTTTCGTAATAATGTATAATATTCATTGCGAAGTGTCATGTATATCTCGTATTCACATCAAAAGAATGTAATTGCGACACTTCCATGCTAGGAAATAGCGTTTGCAGATGTCTACGTATCGTAGCAATAGAGTTCTAATGCTTCTTAAAACGAGATGCCTCATTTCATTTCTATGTTCCGTGATAAGATATAATATTCATTGTGGAGTGTCATGTATACCTCGTATTCACTTCAAATGAATGTAAACGCGACACTTCCATGCTAGGATGTAGCGGTTGCAGATGTCTACGTATCATAGCAATAGGGTTCTAATGCTTCTTAAGACGCGATATCGCATCTCACTTCTATGTTACATGATAAGATATAATATTCATTGCGAAGTGTCATGTATACCTCGTATTCACTTCAAAAGGATGTAAATGCGACACTTCCTTGCTAGGAAATAGCGCTTCCAGATGACTACGTGTCGAAACAATAGAGTTCCAATGCTTCCTAAAACGCGATATCACATCTCCCTTCTATGTTTCATGATAAGGTATATTATTCATTGCGTAGTGTCATTTATACCTCGTATTCACTTCAGATGAATGTAAATGCGACACTTCCGTGCTAGGAAATAGCGTTTGCAGATGTCTACGTATCACAGCAATAGAGTACTAATGCTTCTTAAAACGAGATGTCGTATTTCATATCTATGTTTCGTAATAAGATATAACATTCATTGTGTAATGTTATGCATACCTCGTATTCACTTCAGTGGAATGTAAGTGCGAAATTTCCTTGCTAGGAAATAGAGTTTGCAGATGTCTACGTATCGCAGCAATAGAGTTCCAATGCTTCCTAAAACGCGATATCGCATCTCCCTTCTATGTTTCATGATAAGATATAATATTCATTGCGAAGTGTGATGTATACCTCGATTTCACTTCACAAGAATGTAAATGCGACACTTCCTTGCTAGGAAATATTGTTTGCAGATGTCTACGTATCGCAGCAATAGAGTACTAATGCTTCTTAAAACGAGATGACGTATATCATATCTATGTTTCGTAATAAGATATAATATTCATTGTGTAATGTTATGTATACCTCGTATTCACTTCAGTGGAATGTAAGTGCGAAATTTCCTTACGAGGAAATAGAGTTTGCAGATGTCTACGTATATAGGCAATAGAGTTCTAATGCTTCTCAAAACGCGATGTAGCACCTCATTCCTATGTTTCATGATCAAATATAATATTCATTGCGAAGTGTCATGTATATCTCGTATTCACTTCAAAAGGATGTAAATGCGACACTTCCTTGCTAGGAGATAGCGTTTCCAGATGACTACGTATCGTAGCAATAGAGTTCTAATGCTTCTTAGAACGCGACATCGCATCTCACTTTTATGTTTCATGATAAGATATAATATTCATTGCGAAGTGTCATGTATACCTCGTACTCACTTCAAAAGAATGTAAATCCGACACTTCCATGCTAGGAAATAGCGTTTGCAGATGTCTACGTATCGTAGCAATAGAGATCTAATGCTCCTCAAAACGCGATATAGCACCTCATTCCTATGTTTCATGATAACATATAATATTCATTACGAAGTGTCATGTATACCTCGTATTCACTTCAAATGAATGTAAATGCGACACTTCCATGCTAGGAAATAGCGTTTGCAGATGTCTACGTATCGTAGCAATAGAGTTCTAATGCTTCTTAAAACGAGATGCCTCATTTCATTTCTATGTTCCGTGATAAGGTATAATATTCATTGTGGAGTGTCATGTATACCTCGTATTCACTTCAAATGAATGTAAATGCGACACTTCCATGCTAGGAAATAGCGTTTGCAGATGTCTACGTATCGTAGCAATAGAGTTCTAATGCTTCTTAAAACGAGATGCCTCATTTCATTTCTATGTTCCGTGATAAGGTATAATATTCATTGTGGAGTGTCATGTATACCTCGTATTCACTTCAAATGAATGTAAATGCGACACTTCCATGCTAGGAAATAGCGTTTGCAGATGTCTACGTATCGTAGCAATAGAGTTCTAATGCTTCTTATAACGCGATATCGCATCTCACTGCTATGTTTCAAGAGAAGATATAATATTCATTGCGAAGTGTCATGTATATCTCGTATTCACATCAATTGAATGTAAATGCGACACTTCCATGCTAGGAAATAGCGTTTGCAGATGTCTACGTATCGTAGCAATAGAGTTCTAATGCTTCTTAAAACGAGATGTCGCATCTCATATCCATGTTTCATGATCAGATATAATATTCATTGCGAAGTGTCATGTATACCTCGTATTCACTTCAAAAGAACGTAAATAAGACACTTCCATGCTAGGAAATAGCGTTTGCAGATGTCTACGTATCACAGCAATAGAGCACTAATGCTTCATAAAACGAGATGTCGTATTTCATTTCTATGTTTCGTAATAATGTATAATATTCATTGCGAAGTGTCATGTATATCTCGTATTCACTTCAAACGAATGTAAATGCGACACTTCCATGCTAGGAAATAGCGTTTGCAGATTTCTACGTATCGCACCAATATAGTTCCAATGCTTCCTAAAACGCGATATCGCATCTCCCTTCTATGTTTCATGATAAGGTATAATATTCATTGCGAAGTGTCATGTATACCTCGTATTCACTTCAAATGAATGTAAATGCGACACTTCCATGCTAGGAAATAGCGTTTGCAGATGTCTACGTATCACAGCAATAGAGTACTAATGCTTCTTAAAACGAGATGTCGTATTTCATATCCATGTTTCGTAATAAGATATAATATTCATTGTGCAATGTTATGTATACCTCGTAATCACTTCAGTGGAATGTAAGTGCGAAATTTCCTTGCTAGGAAATAGAGTTTGCAGATGTCTACGTGTGTAGGCAACAGAGTTCTAATGCTTCTCAAAACGCGATATAGCACCTCATTCCTATGTTTCATGATAAGATATAATATTCATTGCGAAGTGTCATGTATATCTCGTATTCACTTCAAACGAATATGAATGCGACACTTCCATGCTAGGAAATAGCGTTTGCAGATGTCTACGTATCGCAGCAATAGAGTTCCAATGCTTCCTAAAACGCGATATCGCATCACTCTTATATGTTTCATGATAAGGTATAATATTCATTACGAAGTGTCATGTATACCTCGTATTCACTTCAAATGAATGTAAATGCGACACTTCCATGCTAGGAAATAGCGTTTGCAGATGTCTACGTATCGTAGCAATAGAGTTCCAGTGCTTCCTAAAACGCGATATCGCATCACACTTCTGTGTTTCATGATAAGGTATAATATTCATTTCGAAGTGTCATGTATACCTCGTATTCACTTCAAATGAATGTAAATGCGACACTTCCATGCTAGGAAATAGCGTTTGCAGATGTCTACGTATCGTAGCAATAGAGTTCTAATGCTTCTTATAACGAGATGCCTCATTTCATTTCTATGTTCCGTGATAAGATATAATATTCATTGTGGAGTGTCATGTATACCTCGTATTCACTTCAAATGAATGTAAATGCGACACTTCCATGCTAGGAAATAGCGTTTGCAGATGTCTACGTATCGTAGCAATAGAGTTCTAATGCTTCTTAAAACGGGATACCTCATTTCATTTCTATGTTCCGTGATAAGGTATAATATTCATTGTGGAGTGTCATGTATACCTCGTATTCACTTCAAATGAATGTAAATGCGACACTTCCATGCTAGGAAATAGCGTTTGCAGATGTCTACGTATCGTAGCAATAGAGTTCTAATGCTTCTTAAAACGCGATATCGCATCTCACTGCTATGTTTCATGATAAGATATAATATTCATTGCGAAGTGTCATGTATACCTCGTCTTCACTTCAAAAGAATGTAAATGCGAACACTTCCTTGCTAGGAAATAGCGTTTCCAGATGACTACGTATCGTAGCAATAGAGTTCTAATGCTTCTTATAACGCGATATCGCATCTCACTGCTATGTTTCAAGAGAAGATATAATATTCATTGCGAAGTGTCATGTATATCTCGTATTCACATCAATTGAATGTAAATGCGACACTTCCATGCTAGGAAATAGCGTTTGCAGATGTCTACGTATCGTAGCAATATAGTTCTAATGCTTCTTAAAACGAGATGTCGCATCTCATATCTATGTTTCACGATCAGATATAATATTCATTGCGAAGTGTCATGTATACCTCGTATTCACTTCAAAAGAACGTAAATAAGACACTTCCATGCTAGGAAATAGCGTTTGCAGATGTCTACGTATCACAGCAATAGAGCACTAATGCTTCATAAAACGAGATGTCGTATTTCATTTCTATGTTTCGTAATAATGTATAATATTCATTGCGAAGTGTCATGTATATCTCGTATTCACTTCAAACGAATGTAAATGCGACACGTCCATGCTAGGAAATAGCGTTTGCAGATGACTACGTATCGTAGCAATAGAGTTCTAATGCTTCTTAAAACGCGATATCGCATCTCACTGCTATGTTTCATGAGAAGATATAATATTCATTGCGAAGTGTCATGTATATCTCGTATTCACATCAAAAGAATGTAATTGCGACACTTCCATGCTAGGAAATAGCGTTTGCAGATGTCTACGTATCGTAGCAATAGAGTTCTAATGCTTCTTAAAACGAGATGCCTCATTTCATTTCTATGTTCCGTGATAAGATATAAAATTCATTGTGGAGTGTCATGTATACCTCGTATTCACTTCAAATGAATGTAAATGCGACACTTCCATGCTAGGAAATAGCGTTTGCAGATGTCTACGTATCGCAGCAATAGAGTTCCAATGCTTCCTAAAACGAGATGTCGTATTTCATATCCATGTTTCGTAATAAGATATAATATTCATTGTGCAATGTTATGTATACCTCGTATTCACTTCAGTGGAATGTAAGTGCGAAATTTCCTTGCTAGGAAATAGAGTTTGCAGATGTCTACGTGTGTAGGCAACAGAGTTCTAATGCTTCTCAAAACGCGATATAGCACCTCATTCCTATGTTTCATGATAAGATATAATATTCATTGCGAAGTGTCATGTGTATCTCGTATTCACTTCAAACGAATGTGAATGCGACACTTCCATGCTAGGAAATAGCGTTTGCAGATGTCTACGTATCGCAGCAATAGAGTTCCAATGCTTCCTAAAACGCGATATCGCATCACTCTTCTATGTTTCATGATAAGGTATAATATTCATTACGAAGTGTCATGTATACCTCGTATTCACTTCAAATGAATGTAAATGCGACACTTCCATGCTAGGAAATAGCGTTTGCAAATGTATACGTATCGTAGCAATAGAGTCCTAGTGCTTCTTACAACACGATATCGCACCTCACTGCTATGTTTCATGATAAGATATAATATTCATTATGGACTGATATGTATACATCGTACTCACTTCAAAAGAATGTAAATGCGACACTTCCATGCTAGGAAATAGCGTTTGCAGGTGTCTACGTATCGTAGCAATAGAGTTCTAATGCTTCTTATAACGCGATATCGCATCTCACTGCTATGTTTCATGAGAAGATATAATATTCATTATGGAGTGTTATGTATACCTCGTACTCACTTCAAAAGAATGTAAATGCGACCCTTCCATCCTAGGAAATAGCGTTTGCAGATGTCTACGTATCGTAGCAATAGAGTTCTAATGCTTCTTAGAACGCGATATCGCATCTCTCTTCTATGTTTCATGATAAGATATAATATTCATTGCGAAGTGTCATGTATACCTCGTATTCACTTCAAAAGAATGTAAATGCGACACTTCCATGCTAGGAAGTAGCGTTTGCAGATGTCTACGTATCGTAGCAATAGAGTTCTAATGCTCCTTAAAACGCGATATCGCATCTCACTGCTATGTTTCATGATAAGATATAATATTCATTATGGAGTAATATGTATACATCGTACTCACTTCAGAAGAATGTAAATGCGACCCTTCCATGCTAGGGAATAGCCTTTGCAGATGTCTACATATCGTAGCAATATAGTTCTAATGCTTCCCAAAACGCGATATAGCACCTCCTTCCTATGTTTCAAGATAAGATATAATATTCATAGCGAAGTGTCATGTATATCTCGTATTCACATCAAAAGAATGTAAATGCGACACTTCCATGCTAGGAAATAGCGTTTGCAGATGTCTACGTATCGCAGCAATAGAGTTCCAATGCTTCCTAAAACGCGATATCGCATCTCCCTTCTATGTTTCATGATAAGGTATAATATTCATTGCGAAGTGTCATGTATACCTCGTATTCACTTCAAATGAATGTAAATGCGACACTTCCATGCTAGGAAATAGCGTTTGCAGATGTCTACGTATCACAGCAATAGAGTACTAATGCTTCTTAAAACGAGATGTCGTATTTCATTTCTATGTTTCATGATAAGGTATAATATTCATTGCGAAGTGTCATGTATACCTCGTATTCACTTCAAATGAATGTAAATGAGACACTTCCATGCTAGGAAATAGCGTTTGCAGATGTCTACGTATCACAGCAATAGAGCACTAATGCTTCTTAAAACGAGATGTCGTATTTCATTTCTATGTTTCGTAATAAGATATAATATTCATTGTGTAATGTTATGTATACCTCGTATTCACTTCAGTGAAATGTAAGTGCGAAATTTCGTTGCTAGGAAATAGAGTTTGCAGATGTCTACGTATATTAGCAATAGAGTTCTAATGCTTCTCAAAACGCGATATAGCACCTCATTCCTATGTTTCATGATAAGATATAATATTCATTGCGAAGTGTCATGTATATCTCGTATTCACATCAAAAGAATGTATATGCGACACTTCCATGCTAGGAAATAGCGTTTGCAGATGTCTACGTATCGCAGCAATAGAGTTCCAATGCTTCCTAAAACGCGATATCGCATCTCTCTTCTATGTTTCATGACAAGGTATAATATTCATTGCGAAGTGTCATGTATACCTCGTATTCACTTCAAATGGATGTAAATGCGACCCTTCCATGCTAGGCAATAGCCTTTGCAGATGTCTAAGTATCGTAGCAATAGAGTTCTAATGCTTCTCAAAACGCGATATAGCACCTCCTTCCTATGTTTCATGATAAGATATAATATTCATTGCGAAGTGTCATGTATACCTCGTACTCACTTCAAAAGAATGTAAATGCGACCCTTCCATCCTAGGAAATAGCGTTTGCAGATGTCTACGTATCGTAGCACTAGAGTTCTAATGCTTCCTAGAACGCGATATCGCATCTCACTTCTATGTTTCATGATAAGATATAATATTCATTGCGAAGTGTCATGTATACCTCGATTTCACTTCACAAGAATGTAAATGCGACACTTCCTTGCTAGAAAATGTTGTTTGCAGATGTCTACGTATCACAGCAAAAGAGTTCTAATGCTTCTCAAAACGCGATATAGCACCTCCTTCCTATGTTTCATGATAAGATATAATATTCATTGCGAAGTGTCATGTATATATCGTATTCACATCAAAAGAATGTAAATGCGACACTTCCATGCTAGGAAGTAGCGTTTGCAGATGTCTACGTATCGTAGCAATAGAGTTCTAATGCTCCTTAAAACGCGATATCGCATCTCACTGCTATGTTTCATGATAAGATATAATATTCATTATGGAGTAATATGTATACATCGTACTCACTTCAAAAGAATGTAAATGCGACCCTTCCATGCTAGGGAATAGCCTTTGCAGATGTCTACATATCGTAGCAATAGAGTTCTAATGCTTCCCAAAACGCGATATAGCACCTCCTTCCTATGTTTCAAGATAAGATATAATATTCATTGCGAAGTGTCATGTATATCTCGTATTCACTTCAAACGAATGTAAATGCTACCCTTCCATCCTCGGAAATAGCGTTTGCAGATGTCTACGTATCGTAGCAATAGAGTTCTAATGCTTCTTAGAACGCGATATCGCATCTCACTTCTATGTTTCATGATAAGATATAATATTCATTGCGAAGTGTCATGTATACCTCGTATTCACTTCAAAAGAACGTAAATAAGACACTTCCATGCTAGGAAATAGCCTTTGCAGATGTCTACGTATCGTAGCAATAGAGTTCTAATGCTTCTTAGAACGCGATATCGCATCTCACATGTATGTTTCATGATAAGATATAATATTCATTATGGAGTGATATGTATACCTCGTACTCACTTCAAAAGAATGTAAATGCGACCCTTCCATGCTAGCTAATAGCCTTTGCAGATGTCTACGTATCGTAGCAATAGAGTTCTAATGCTTCCTAGAACGCGATATCGCTTCTCACATGTATGTTTCATGATAAGATATAATATTCATTGCGAAGTGTCATATATACCTCGTATTCACTTCAAAAGAATGTAAATGCGACACTTCCATGCTAGGAAATAGCGTTTGCAGATGTCTACGTATCGTAGCAATAGAGTTCTAATGCTTCTTAAAACGAGATGCCACATTTCATTTCTATGTTCCGTGATAAGATATAGTATTCATTGTGGAGTGTCATGTATACCTCCTATTCACTTCAAAAGAACGTAAATAAGACACTTCCATGCTAGGAAATATCGTTTGCAGATGTCTACGTATCGTAGCAATAGAGTAATAATGCTTCTTAAAACGAGATGCCGCATCTCACTGCTATGTTTCATGATAAGATATAATATTCATTATGGAGTGATATGTATACCTCGTACTCACTTCAAAAGAATGTAAATGCGACCCTTCCATGCTAGCTAATAGCCTTTGCAGATGTCTACGTATCGTAGCAATAGAGTTCTAATGCTTCTTAGAACGCGATATCGCTTCTCACATGTATGTTTCATGATAAGATATAATATTCATTGCGAAGTGTCATATATACCTCGTATTCACTTCAAAAGAATGTAAATGCGACACTTCCATGCTCGGAAATAGCGTTTGCAGATGTCTACGTATCGTAGCAATAGAGTTCTAATGCTTCTTAAAACGAGATGCCTCATTTCATTTCTATGTTCCGTGATAAGATATAATATTCATTGTGGAGTGTCATGTATACCTCCTATTCACTTCAAAAGAACGTAAATAAGACACTTCCATGCTAGGAAATAGCGTTTGCAGATGTCTACGTATCACAGCAATAGAGCACTAATGCTTCTTAAAACGAGATGTCGTATTTCATTCCTATGTTTCGTAATAAGATATAATATTCATTGTGTAATGTTATGTATACCTCGTATTCACTTCAGTGAAATGTAAGTGCGAAATTTCCTTGCTAGGAAATAGAGTTTGCAGATGTCTACGTATATTAGCAATAGAGTTCTAATGCTTCTCAAAACGCGATATAGCACCTCATTCCTATGTTTCATGATAAGATATAATATTCATTGCGAAGTGTCATGTATATCTCGTATTCACATCAAAAGAATGTAAATGCGACACTTCCATGCTAGGAAGTAGCGTTTGCAGATGTCTACGTATCGCAGCAATAGAATTCCAATGCTTCCTGAAACGCGATTTCGCATCTCCCTTCTATGTTTCATGATAAGGTGTAATATTCATTGCGAAGTGTCATGTATACCTCGTATTCACATCAAATGAATGTAAATGCGACACTTCCATGCTAGGAAATAGCGTTTGCAGATGTCTACGTATCGTAGCAATAGAGTTCTAATGCTTCTTAGAACGAGATGCCACATTTCATTTCTATGTTCCGTGATAAGATATAATATTCATTGCGAAGTGTCATGTATATCTCGTATTCACATCAAAAGAATGTAAATGCGACAGTTCCATGCTAGGAAATAGCGTTTGCAGATGTCTACGTATCATAGCAATAGAGTAATAATGCTTCTTAAAGCGAGATGTCGCATCTCACTGCTATGTTTCATGATAAGATATAATATTCATT
The DNA here is from genome assembly GCF_050948175.1 of Xylocopa sonorina. Taxonomy (NCBI): domain Eukaryota; kingdom Metazoa; phylum Arthropoda; class Insecta; order Hymenoptera; family Apidae; genus Xylocopa; species Xylocopa sonorina. Next base: position 113,793 of record NW_027490504.1, on the reverse strand, counting down.
ATGGAGTGATATGTATACCTCGTACTCACTTCAAAAGAATGTAAATGCGACCCTTCCATGCTAGGGAATAGCCTTTGCAGATGTCTACGATGTCTACGTAGCAATAGAGTTCTAATGCTTCTTAGAACGCGATATCGCATCTCACTGCTATGTTTCATGAGAAGATATAATACTCATTATGGAGTGTTATGTATACCTCGTTCTCACTTCAAAAGAATGTAAATGCGACCCTTCCATCCTAGGAAACAGCGTTTGCAGATGTCTACGTATCATAGCAATAGAGTTCTAATGCTTCTTAGAACGCGATATCGCATCTCACTTCTATGTTTCATGATAAGATATAATATTCATTGCGAAGTGTCATATATACCTCGTATTCACTTCAAAAGAACGTAAATAAGACACTTCCATGCTAGGAAATAGCGTTTGCAGATGTCTACGTATCGTAGCAATAGAGTTCTAATGCTTCTTAGAAGGTGATATCGCATCTCACTTCTATGATTCATGATAAGATATAATATTCATTGCGAAGTGTCATGTATATCTCGTATTCACTTCAAACGAATGTAAATGCGACACTTCCATGCTAGGAAATAGCGTTTGCAGATGTCTACGTATCGTAGCTGTAGTGTTCTAATGCTTCTTAAAACGCGATATCGCATCTCACTGCTATGTTTCATGAGAAGATATAATATTCATTATGGAGTGTTATGTATACCTCGTACTCACTTCAAAAGAATGTAAATGCGACCATTCCATCCTAGGAAGTAGCGTTTGCAGCTGTCTACGTATCGTACCATTCGTGTTCTAATGCTTCTTGGAACGCGATATCGTATCTCACCTCTATGTTCCATGATAAGATATAATATTCATTGCGAAGTGTCATGTATACCTCGATTTCACTTCACAAGAATGTAAATGCGACACTTCCTTGCTAGGAAATACTGTTTGCAGATGTCTACGTATCACAGCAATAGAATTCTAATGCTTCTTAGAACGCGATATCGCATCTCACTTCTATGTTTCATGATAAGATATAATATTCATTGCGAAGTGTCATGTATACCTCGTATTCACTTCAAAAGAACGTAAATAAGACACTTCCATGCTAGGAAATAGCGTTTGCAGATGTCTACGTATCGTAGCGATAGAGTTCTAATGCTTCTTAGAAGGCGATATCGCATCTCACATCTATGATTCATGATAAGATATAATATTCATTATGGAGTGTTATGTATACCTCGTACTCACTTCAAAAGAATGTAAATGCGACCCTTCCATCCTAGGAAATAGCGTTTGCAGATGTCTACGTATCGTAGCAATAGAGTTCTAATGCTTCTTAGAACGCGATATCGCATCTCTCTTCTATGTTTCATGATAAGATATAATATTCATTGCGAAGTGTCATGTATACCTCGTATTCACTTCAAAAGAACGTAAATAAGACACTACCATGCTAGGAAATAGCGTTTGCAGATGTCTACGTATCACAGCAATGGAGCACTAATGCTTCTTAAAACGAGATGTCGTATTTCATTTCTATGTTTCGTAATAAGATATAATATTCATTGCGAAGTGTTATGTATACCTCGTACTCACTTCAAAAGAATGTAAATGCGACCCTTCCATCCTAGGAAATAGCGTTTGCAGATGTCTACGTATCGTAGCACTAGAGTTCTAATGCTTCCTAGAACGCGATATCGCATCTCACTTCTATGTTTCATGATAAGATATAATATTCATTGCGAAGTGTCATGTATACCTCGATTTCACTTCACAAGAATGTAAATGCGACACTTCCTTGCTAGGAAATATTGTTTGCAGATGTCTACGTATCACAGCAATAGAGTTCTAATGCTTCTCAAAACGCGATATAGCACCTCCTTCCTATGTTTCATGATAAGATATAATATTCATTGCGAAGTGTCATGTATATATCGTATTCACATCAAAAGAATGTAAATGCGACACTTCCATGCTAGGAAGTAGCGTTTGCAGATGTCTACGTATCGTAGCAATAGAGTTCTAATGCTCCTTAAAACGCGATATCGCATCTCACTGCTATGTTTCATGATAAGATATAATATTCATTATGGAGTAATATGTGTACATCGTACTCACTTCAAAAGAATGTAAATGCGACCCTTCCATGCTAGGGAATAGCCTTTGCAGATGTCTACATATCGTAGCAATAGAGTTCTAATGCTTCCCAAAACGCGATATAGCACCTCCTTCCTATGTTTCAAGATAAGATATAATATTCATAGCGAAGTGTCATGTATATCTCGTATTCACATCAAAAGAATGTAAATGCGACACTTCCATGCTAGGAAATAGCGTTTGCAGATGTCTACGTATCGCAGCAATAGAGTTCCAATGCTTCCTAAAACGCGATATCGCATCTCCCTTCTATGTTTCATGATAAGGTATAATATTCATTGCGAAGTGTCATGTATACCTCGTATTCACTTCAAATGAATGTAAATGCGACACTTGCATGCTAGGAAATAGCGTTTGCAGATGTCTACGTATCACAGCAATAGAGTACTAATGCTTCTTAAAACGAGATGTCGTATTTCATTTCTATGTTTCATGATAAGGTATAATATTCATTGCGAAGTGTCATGTATACCTCGTATTCACTTCAAATGAATGTAAATGAGACACTTCCATGCTAGGAAATAGCGTTTGCAGATGTCTACGTATCACAGCAATAGAGCACTAATGCTTCTTAAAACGAGATGTCGTATTTCATTTCTATGTTTCGTAATAAGATATAATATTCATTGTGTAATGTTATGTATACCTCGTATTCACTTCAGTGAAATGTAAGTGCGAAATTTCGTTGCTAGGAAATAGAGTTTGCAGATGTCTACGTATATTAGCAATAGAGTTCTAATGCTTCCTAGAACGAGATATCGCATCTCACTTCTATGTTTCATGATAAGATATAATATTCATTGCGAAGTGTCATATATACCTCGTATTCACTTCAGAAGAACGTAAATAAGACACTTCCATGCTAGGAAATAGCGTTTGCAGATGTCTACGTATCGTAGCAATAGAGTTCTAATGCTTCTTAGAAGGTGATATCGCATCTCACTTCTATGATTCATGATAAGATATAATATTCATTGCGAAGTGTCATGTATATCTCGTATTCACTTCAAACGAATGTAAATGCGACACTTCCATGCTAGGAAATAGCGTTTGCAGATGTCTACGTATCGTAGCAGTAGTGTTCTAATGCTTCTTAAAACGCGATATCGCATCTCACTGCTATGTTTCATGAGAAGATATAATATTCATTATGGAGTGTTATGTATACCTCGTACTCACTTCAAAAGAATGTAAATGCGACCATTCCATCCTAGGAAGTAGCGTTTGCAGCTGTCTACGTATCGTACCATTCGTGTTCTAATGCTTCTTGGAACGCGATATCGTATCTCACCTCTATGTTACATGATAAGATATAATATTCATTGCGAAGTGTCATGTATACCTCGATTTCACTTCACAAGAATGTAAATGCGACACTTCCTTGCTAGGAAATATTGTTTGCAGATGTCTACGTATCACAGCAATAGAGTTCCAATGCTTCCAAAAAGCGATATCGCATCCCTCTTCTATGTTTCATGATAAGGTATAATATTCATTGCGAAGTGTCATATATACCTCGTACTCACTTCAAAAGAATGTAGATGCGACACTTCCATGCTAGGTAATAGCGTTTGCAGATGTCTACGTATCGTAGCAATAGAGTTCTAATGCTTCTTAAAATGCGGTATCGCATCTCACTGCTATGTTTCATGAGAAGATATAATACTCATTATGGAGTGTCATGTATACCTCGTACTCACTTCAGAAGAATGTAAATGCGACCCTTCCATCCTAGGAAATAGCGTTTGCAGATGTCTACGTTTCGTAGCAATAGAGTTCTAATGCTTCTTGGAACGCGATAACGCATCTCACTTCTATGTTTCATGATAAGATATAATATTCATTGCGAAGTGTCATGTATACCTCGTATTCACTTCAAAAGAACGTAAATAAGACACTTCCATGCTAGGAAATAGCGTTTGCAGATGTCTACGTATCGTAGCAATAGAGTTCTAATGCTACTTAGAAGGCGATATCGTATCTCACTTCTATGATTCATGATAAGATATAATATTCATTGCGAAGTGTCATGTATACCTCGTATTCACTTCAAAAGTATGCAGATGCGACACTTCCATGCTATGAAATAGCGTTTGGAGATGTCTACGTATCGTAGCAATAGAGTTCTAATGCTTCTTAAAACGCGATATCGCATCTCACTGCTATGTTTCATGAGAAGATATAATACTCATTATGGAGTGTTATGTATACCTCGTTCTCACTTCAAAAGAATGTAAATGCGACCCTTCCATCCTAGGAAACAGCGTTTGCAGATATCTACGTATCATAGCAATAGAGTTCTAATGCTTCTTAGAACGCGATATCGCATCTCACTTCTATGTTTCATGATAAGATATAATATTCATTGCGAAGTGTCATGTATACCTTGTATTCACTTCAGAAGAACGTAAATAAGACACTTCCATGCCAGGAAATAGCGTTTGCAGATGTCTACGTATCGTAGCAATAGAGTTCTAATGCTTCTTAGAAGACGATATGGTATCTCACTTCTATGATTCATGATAAGATATAATATTCATTGCGAAGTGTCATGTATACCTCGTATTCACTTCAAAAGTATGTAGATGCGACACTTCCATGCTATGAAATAGCGTTTGCAGATGTCTACGTATCGCAGCAATAGAGTTCCAATGCTTCCAGAAAGCGATATCGCATCTCTCTTCTATGTTTCATGATAAGGTATAATATTCATTGCGAAGTGTCACATATACCTCGTCTTCACTTCAAATGAATGTAAATGCGACACTTCCATGCTAGGAAATAGAGTTTGCAGATGTCTACGTATAATAGCAATAGAGTTCTAATCCTTCTCAAAACGCGATAATCCACCTCATTCCTATGTTTCATGATAAGCTATAATATTCATTGCGAAGTGTCAGGTATATCTCGTATTCACTTCAAAAGAATGTAAATGCGGCACTTCCATGCTAGGAAATAGCGTTTGCAGATGTCTACGTATCGCAGCAATAGAGTTCTAATGCTTCTTAAATCGCGATATCGCATCTCACTTCTATGTTTCGAGATAAGAAATAATATTCATTGCGAAGAGTCATGTATACCTCGTATTCACTTCAAAAGAATGTAAATGCGACACTTCCTTGCTAGGAAGTAGCGTTTCCAGATGACCACGTATCGTAAGAATGGAGTTCTAATACTTCTTAAAATGAGATATCGCATCTCATTTCTATGTTTCATGATAAGATATAATATCCATTGCGAAATGACATGCGCACCTCGTATTCACTTCAATGGAATGTAAATGCGACACCTCCATGCTAGGAATTAGGGTTTGCAGATGTCTACGTATATTAGCAATAGAGTTCTAATGCTTCTCAAAACGCTATATCGCATCTCACTTCTATGTTTCATGATAATATATAATATTCATTGCGAAGTGTCATGTATACCTCGTATTCACTTCAAAAGAATGAAAATGCGACACTTCGTTGCTAGGAAATATTGTTCGCAGATGTCTACGTATCGTAAAAATAGAGTTCTAATGCTTCTTAAAACGAGATGTCGCATTTCATTTCCATGTTGGGTGACAAGATATAATATTCATTGTGGAGTGTTATGTATACCTCGTAATCACTTCAAAAGAACGTAAATGCGACACTTCCATGCTAGGAAATAGCCTTTGCAGATGTCTACGTATCGTAGCAATAGAGCTCTAATGCTTCTAAAAACGCGATATCGCATCTCACACCTATGTTTCATGATAAGATATAATATATATTGCGAAGTGTCATGTATACCTCGTATTCACTTCAAAAGAATGTATATGCGTCACTTCCTTCCTAGGAAATAACATTTGCAGATATCTACGCGTCGTAGCAATAGAGTTCTAGTGCTTCTTAAACAGCGATATCGCATCTCACTTCTATGTTTCGAGATGAGATATAATATTCATTGTGGAATGTTATGTATACCTCGTATTCACTTCAAAGGATGTAAATGCGACACTTCCTACCTAGGAAATAACATTTGCAGATGTCTACGCATCGTAGCAATAGAGTTCTAGCGCTTCTTAAATCGCGATATCGCATCTCACTTCTATGTTTCGTGATAAGATATAATATTCATTGTAGAGTGTTATGTATACCTCGCATTCACTACAAAAGAATGTAAATGCGACACTTCCGTGCTAGGAAACAGCGTTTGCAGATGTCTACGTATCGTAGCAATAGGGATCTAATGCTTCTTAAAACGCGATATCGCATCTCACTTCTATCTTTCATGATAAGATATAATTTTCATTGCGAAGTGTCATGTATACCTCGATTTCACTTCACAAGAATGTAAATGCGACACTTCCTTGCTAGGAAATATTGTTTGCAAGATGTTTACGTATCACAGCAATAGAGTACTAATGCTTCTTAAAACGAGATGTCGTATTTAATTTCTATGTTCCGTAATAAGATATAATATTCATTGTGTAATGTTATGCATACCTCGTATTCACTTCAAAAGTATGTAAGTGCGACACTTCCTTGCTAGGAAATATTGTTTGCAGATGTCTACGTATCGTAGAAATGAAGTTCTAGTGCTTCTTAAATCACGATATCGCATCTCATTTCTATGTTTCGTGAGAAGGTGTAATATTCATTGCGAAGTGTCATGTATACATGGTATTCACTTCAAAAGAATGTAAATGCGACACTTTCATGCTAGGAGATATTGTGTGCAGATGTATACGTATCGTCGCAATAGAGCTCTAATGCTTCTCAAAACGCGAAATCGCAACTCATTCCTATGTTTCATGATAATATATAATATTCATTGCGAAGTGTCATGTATATCTCGTATTCACATCAAAAGAATGTAAATGCGACACTTCCATGCTAGTAAATAGCGTTTGCAGATGTCTACGTATCGCAGTAATAGAGTTCCAATGCTTCCTAAAACGCTGTATCGCATCTCCCTTCTATGTTTCATGATAAGGTATAATATTCACTGCGAAGTGTCATGTATACCTCGTATTCACTTCAAAAGAATGTAGATGCGACACTTCCATGCTAGGAAATAGCGTTTGCAGATGTCTACGTATCGTAGCAATAGAGTTCTAATGCTTCTTAAAACGCGGTATCGCATCTCACTGCTATGTTTCATGAGAAGATATAATACTCATTATGGAGTGTCATGTATACCTCGTACTCACTTCAAAAGAATGTAAATGCGACCCTTCCATCCTAGGAAATAGCGTTTGCAGATGTCTACGTATCGTAGCACTAGAGTTCTAATGCTTCTTGGAACGCGATAACGCATCTCACTTCTATGTATCATGATAAGATATAATATTCATTGCGAAGTGTCATGTATACCTCGTATTCACTTCAATAGAATGCAAATGCGACCCTTCCATGCTAGTAAATAGCGTTTGCAGATGTCTACGTATCGCAGTAATAGAGTTCCAATGCTTCCTAAAACGCTGTATCGCATCTCCCTTCTATGTTTCATGATAAGGTGTAATATTCACTGCGAAGTGTCATGTATACCTCGTATTCACTTCAAAAGAATGTAGATGCGACACTTCCATGCTAGGAAATAGCGTTTGCAGATGTCTACGTATCGTAGCAATAGAGTTCTAATGCTTCTTAAAACGCGGTATCGCATCTCACTGCTATGTTTCATGAGAAGATATAATACTCATTATGGAGTGTCATGTATACCTCGTACTCACTTCAAAAGAATGTAAATGCGACCCTTCCATCCTAGGAAATAGCGTTTGCAGATGTCTACGTATCGTAGCACTAGAGTTCTAATGCTTCTTGGAACGCGATAACGCATCTCACTTCTATGTATCATGATAAGATATAATATTCATTGCGAAGTGTCATGTATACCTCGTATTCACTTCAATAGAATGCAAATGCGACCCTTCCATGCTAGTAAATAGCGTTTGCAGATGCCTACGTATCGTTGCAATAGAGTTCTAATGCTTCTCAAAACGCGATATAGCACCTCATTCCTATGTTTCATGATAAGATAGAATATTCATTGCGAAGTGTCATGTATATCTCGTATTCCCTTCAAACGAATGTAAATGCGACACTTCCATGCTAGGAAATAGAGTTTGCAGATGTCTACGTATAATAGCAATAGAGTTCTAATCCTTCTCAAAACGCGATAATCCACCTCATTCCTATGTTTCATGATAAGCTATAATATTCATTGCGAAGTGTCAGGTATATCTCGTATTCACTTCAAAAGAATGTAAATGCGGCACTTCCATGCTAGGAAATAGCGTTTGCAGATGTCTACGTATCGCAGCAATAGAGTTCTAATGCTTCTTAAATCGCGATATCGCATCTCACTTCTATGTTTCGAGATAAGATATAATATTCATTGCGAAGAGTCATGTATACCTCGTATTCACTTCAAAAGAATGTAAATGCGACACTTCCTTGCTAGGAAGTAGCGTTTCCAGATGACCACGTATCGTAAGAATGGAGTTCTAATACTTCTTAAAATGAGATATAGCATCTCATTTCTATGTTTCATGATAAGATATAATATCCATTGCGAAATGACATGCGCACCTCGTATTCACTTCAATGGAATGTAAATGCGACACCTCCATGCTAGGAATTAGGGTTTGCAGATGTCTACGTATATTAGCAATAGAGTTCTAATGCTTCTCAAAACGCGATATCGCATCTCACTTCTATGTTTCATGATAAGATATAATATTCATTGCGAAGTGTCATGTATACCTCGTATTCACTTCAAAAGAATGAAAATGCGACACTTCGTTGCTAGGAAATATTGTTCGCAGATGTCAACGTATCGTAAAAATAGAGTTCTAATGCTTCTTAAAACGAGATGTCGCATTTCATTTCCATGTTGGGTGATAAGATATAATATTCATTGTGGAGTGTTATGTATACCTCGTAATCACTTCAAAAGAACGTAAATGCGACACTTCCATGCTAGGAAATAGCCTTTGCAGATGTCTACGTATCGTAGCAATAGAGCTCTAATGCTTCTAAAAACGCGATATCGCATCTCACACCTATGTTTCATGATAAGATATAATATATATTGCGAAGTGTCATGTATACCTCGTATTCACTTCAAAAGAATGTATATGCGTCACTTCCTTCCTAGGAAATAACATTTGCAGATATCTACGCGTCGTAGCAATAGAGTTCTAGTGCTTCTTAAACAGCGATATCGCATCTCACTTCTATGTTTCGAGATGAGATATAATATTCATTGTGGAATGTTATGTATACCTCGTATTCACTTCAAAGGATGTAAATGCGACACTTCCTACCTAGGAAATAACATTTGCAGATGTCTACGCATCGTAGCAATAGAGTTCTAGCGCTTCTTAAATCGCGATATCGCATCTCACTTCTATGTTTCGTGATAAGATATAATATTCATTGTAGAGTGTTATGTATACCTCGCATTCACTACAAAAGAATGTAAATGCGACACTTCCGTGCTAGGAAACAGCGTTTGCAGATGTCTACGTATCGTAGCAATAGGGTTCTAATGCTTCTTAAAACGCGATATCGCATCTCACTTCTATCTTTCATGATAAGATATAATATTCATTGCGAAGTGTCATGTATACCTCGATTTCACTTCACAAGAATGTAAATGCGACACTTCCTTGCTAGGAAATATTGTTTGCAAGATGTTTACGTATCACAGCAATAGAGTACTAATGCTTCTTAAAACGAGATGTCGTATTTAATTTCTATGTTCCGTAATAAGATATAATATTCATTGTGTAATGTTATGCATACCTCGTATTCACTTCAAAAGTATGTAAGTGCGACACTTCCTTGCTAGGAAATATTGTTTGCAGATGTCTACGTATCGTAGAAATGAAGTTCTAGTGCTTCTCAAATCACGATATCGCATCTCATTTCTATGTTTCGTGAGAAGGTGTAATATTCATTGCGAAGTGTCATGTATACATGGTATTCACTTCAAAAGAATGTAAATGCGACACTTTCATGCTAGGAGATATTGTGTGCAGATGTATACGTATCGTCGCAATAGAGCTCTAATGCTTCTCAAAACGCGAAATCGCAACTCATTCCTATGTTTCATGATAAGATATAATATTAATTGCGAAGTGTCATGTATATCTCGTATTCACTTCAATAGAATGTAAATGCGAAACATCCATGCTAGGAAATATCGTTTGCAGATGTCTACGTATCCTAGCAATAGAGTTCTAATGCTTCTCAAAACGAGATATCGCAAATCATTCCTATGTTTCATGATAAGATATAATATTCATTGCGATGTGTCATGTATACCTCGTATTATCTTCAAAAGAATGTAAATGAGGCACTTCCATGCTAGGATATAGCGTTTGCAGATGTCTACGTATCGTAGCAATAGAGTACTAATGCTTCTTAATACGAGATGTCGTATTTCATTTCTATCTTTCGTAATAAGATATAATATTCATTGCGTAATGTTATGTATACCTCGTATTCACTTCAATGGAATGTATGTGCGACATTTTCATGGTACGAAATAGAGTTTGCTGATGCCTACGTATATTAGCAATAGAGTTCTAATGCATCTCAGAACGCAATATAGCACCTCATTCCTATATTTCATGATAAGATATAATTTTCATTGCGAAGTGTCATGTATATCTCGTATTCACTTCAAATGAATGTAAATACGACACTATCTTGCTAGGAGATATTGTTTGCAGATGTATACGTATCGTCGCAATAGAGCTCTAATGCTTCTCAAAACGCGAAATCGCAACTCATTCCTATGTTTCATGATAAGATATAATATTAATTGCGAAGTGTCATGTATATCTCGTATTCACTTCAATAGAATGTAAATGCGAAACTTCCATGCCAGGAAATATCGTTTGCAGATGTCTACGTATCCTAGCAATAGAGTTCTAATGCTTCTCAAAACGAGATATCGCAAATCATTCCTATGTTTCATGATAAGATATAATATTCATTGCGAAGTGTCATGTATATCTCGTATTCACTTCCAAAGAATGTAAATGCGAAACTTCCATGCTAGGAAATAGCGTTAGCAGATGTCTACGCATCGTAGCGATAAAGTTCTATTGCTTCTTAGAACGCGATATCGCATATCACTTCTATGTTTCATGATAAGATGTAATATTCATTGCGAAGTGTCATGTATACCTCGTATTCACTTCAAAAGAATGTAAATGCGAAACTTCCAGGCTAGGTAGTAGCGTTTGCAGATGTCTACGTATCGTAGCGATAGAGTTCTAATGCTTCTTAAAACGAGATGTCGCATTTCATTTCCATGTTTCGTAATAAGATATAATATTCATTGTGGAGTGTCATGCATACCTCGTACTCACATCACAAGAATGTAAATGCGACACATCCATGCAAGGAAATAGCGTTTGCAGATGTCAATGTATTTTAGCAATTGAGATCTAATGCTTCTCAATACGCGATATCGCATCTCGTTTCTATGTTTCATGATAAGATATAATATCCATTGCGATGTGCCATGTATACCTCGTATTCACTTCAATGGAATGTAAATGCGACATTTCCTTGCTAGGAAATAGAGTATGCAGATGTCTACGTATATTAGCAATAGAGTTCTAACGCTTTCCAAAACTCGATATAGCACCTCATTCCTATGTTTCGTGATAAGATATAATATTCATTGCGAAGTGTCATGTATATCTCGTATTCACTTCAAAAGAATGTAAATGCGACACTTCCTTGCTAGGAAATAGCGTTTCCAGATGACCACGTATCGTAAGAATGGAGTACTAATACGTCTTAAAATGAGATATCGCATCTCATTTCTATGTTTCATGATAAGATATAATATCCATTGCGAAATGACATGCACACCTCGAATTCACTTCAATGGAATGTAAATGCGACACCTCCATGCTAGGAATTAGGGTTTGCAGATGTCTACGTATATTAGCAATAGAGTTCTAATGCTTCTCAAAAGGCGATATCGCATCTGACTTCTATGTTTCATGATAAGATATAATATTCATTGCGAAGTGTCATGTATACCTCGTATTCACTTCAAAAGAATGAAAATGCGACACTTCATTGCTAGGAAATATTGTTCGCAGATGTCTACGTATCGTAAAAATAGAGTTCTAATGCTTCTTAAAACAAGATGTGGCACTTCATTTCTATGATTCGTGATAAGATAAAATATTCATTGCGAAGTGTCATGTATACCTCGTATTCAATTCAAATGAATGTAAATGCGACACTTCCCTGCTAGGAAGTAGAGTTTGCAGGTGTCTACGTATCGAAGCAATAGGGTTCTACTGCTTCTCAAAACGCGATGTCGCATCTCATTTCCATGTTTCATGATGAGATATAATATTCATTGCGAAGTGTCATGTATACCTCCTAGTCACTTCAAATGAATGTAAATGCGACACTTCCATGCTAGGAAATAGCGTTTGCAGATGTCTACGTATCGTAGCAACAGAGTTCTAATGCTTCTTAAAACGCGATATCGCATCTCACTTTTATGTTTCATGATAAGATATAATATTCATTGCGAAGTGTCATGTATACCTCTTATTCACTTCAAAAGAATGTAAATGCGACACTTCCATGCTAGGAAATAACGTTTGCAGATGTCTACGCATCGTAGCAATATAGTTCTAGCGCTTCGTAAATCGCGATATCGCATCTCACTTCTATGCTTCGTGATAACATATAATATTCATTGTAGAGTGTTATGTATACCTCATATTCACTTCAAAAGAATGTAAATGCGACACTTCCATGCTAGGAAATAGCGTTTGCAGATGACTACGTATCGTAGCAATAGAGTTCTAATGCTTCTTAAAATGCGATATCACATCTCACTTCTATGTTTCATGATAATGTATAATATTCATTGCGAAGTGTCATGTATACCTCGTATTCACTTCAAATGAATGTAAATGCGACACTTCCCTGCTAGGAAGTAGAGTTTGCAGATGTCTACGTATCGAAGCAATAGGGTTCTACTGCTTCTCAAAACGCGATGTCGCATCCCATTTCTGTGTTTCGTGATAAGATATAATATTCATTGTGGAGTGAGATGTATACCTCGTATTCACTTCAAAAGATTGTAAATGCGACACTTCCTTGCTAGGAAATATTGTTTGCAGATGTCTACGTATCGTAAAAATAGAGTTCTATTGCTTCCTAAAACGCGATATCGCATATTTCCTTTATGTTTCTTGATAAGATATAATATTCATTGCGAAGTGTCATGTATACCTCGTATTCACTTCAAAGGGATGTAAGTGCGACACTTCCATGCTAGGATATAGCGTTTCCAGATGACTACGTGTCGAAACAATAGAGTTCTAGTGATTCTTAAAACGCGATATCGAATCTCACTTCTATGTTTCATGATAAGATATAATATTCATTGCGAAGTGTCATGTATACCTCGTATTCACTTCAAAGGAATGTAAATGCGACACTTCCATGCTAGGAAATAACACATGCAGATGTCTACGCATCGTAGCAATAGAGTTCTAATGCTTCTTAAATCGCGATATCGCATCTCACTTCTATGTTTCATGATAAGATATAATATTCATTGCCAAGTGTCATGTATACCTCGTATTCACTTCAAAAGAATGTAAATGCGACGTTTCCATCCTAGGAAATAGCGTTCGCAGATGTCTACGTATCGTAGCAATAGAGGCCTAATGCTTCTAAACACGAGATGTCGTATTTCATTTCCATGTTTCGTGATAAGATATAATATTCATTGCGAAGTGCCATGTATACCTCCTATGCACTCCAGACGAATGTAAATGCGACACTTCCTTGCTAGGAAATAGCGTTTGCAGATGTCTACGCATCGAGGCAATTGAGTTCTAATGCTTCTTAAAACGCGACATCGCATCTCACTTCTATGTCACATGATAAGATATAATATTCATTGCGAAGTGTCATGTATACCTCGTATTCAGATCAAAAGAATGTAAATGCGACTATTCCTTGCTAGGAAATAGCGTTTGCAGATGCCTACGTATCGTAGCAGTAGAGTTCTAATGCTTCTTAGATCGCGATATCGCATCTCATTTCTATGTTTCGTGATAAGATATAATATTCATTGCGAAGTGTCATGTACACCTCGTATTCACTTCAAAAGAATGTAAATGCGACACTTCCTTGCTAGGAAATAGCGTATTTAGATGTCTAAGTATCGTAGCAATAGAGTTCTAATGCTACTTAATTCGCGATATCGCATCTCATTTCTATGTTTCGTGATAAGATATAGTAATCATTGCGAAGTGTCATGTATACCTCGTATTCACTTCAAAAGAATGTAAATGCGACTATTGCTTGCTAGGAAATAGCGTTTTCAAATGTCTACATAGCGTAGCAATATCGTTCTAATGCTTCTTAGATCGCGAAATCGCATCTCATTTCTATGTTTCGTGATAAGATATAATATTCATTCCGAAGTGTCATGTAAACCTCGTATTCACTTCAAAAGAATGTAAATGCGACTATTCCTTGCTAGGAAATAGCGTTTGCAGATGCCAACGTATCATAGCAATAGAGTTCTAATGCTCCTCAAAACGCGATATCGCATCTCATTTCTATGTTTCCTGATAAGATATAATATTCATTGCGAAGTGTCATGTATACCTCGTATTCACTTCAAAAGAATGTAAATGCGACTATTGCTTACTAGGAAATAGCGTTTGCAGATGTCAACGTATCGTAGCAATAGAGTTCTAATGCTACTTAAATCGCGATATCGCATCTCATTTCTATGTTTCGTGATAAGATATAATATTCATTGTACAGTGTCATGTATACGTCGCATACACTTCAAATGAACGTAAATGCGACACTTCCTTGCTAGGAAATAGCGTTTGCAAATGTCGACGTATCGAAGCAAGAGTGTTCTAATGCTTCTTAAATCGCGATATCGCATCCCATTTCTATGTTTCATGATAAGATATAATATTCATTGTGCAGTGTTATGTATACCTCGTATTCACTTCAAAAGAATGTAAATGCGACACTTCCTTGCTAGTATCTAGCGTTTGCAGATGTCTACGTATGGATCAATAGTGTTCTAATGCTCCTCAAAACACGATATCGCACCACATTTCTATGTTTCATGATAAGATATAATATTCATTGTGCAGTGTTATGTATACCACGTATTGACTTCAAATGAATGTAAATGCGATACTTCCTTGCTATCAAATAGCGTTTGTAGATGTCTAAGTATCGTAGCAATACAGCTCTTACGCTTCTCAAATGGCGATATCGCATCCCATTTTGATGTTTCATGATAAGATATAATATTAATTGCGAATTGTCATGTATACCTCGTATTAACTTCAGAAGAATGTAAATGTGACCCTTCCTTTCTAGGAAATAGAGTTTGCAGATGTCTTCGTATCGAAGCAATAGAGTTCTAATGCATCTTAGAACGGGATATCGCATCTTGTTTCTATGTTTCATGATAAGATATAATAATCACTGGGAAGTGTCATGTATACTCGTATTCACTTCAAAGGAATGTAAATGTGACACTTCCTTGCTAGGAAGTAGCGTCTGCAGATGTCTACGTATCGTAGCAATAGATTTCTAATGCATCTTAAAACGCGATATCGCATCCCATTTCTATGTAACATGATAAGATACAATAATCATTGTGAAGTGCTATGTATACCTCGTTTTCACTTCAAAAGAATGTAAATGCGACACTTCCTTGCTATTATATAGCGTTTCCAGATGTCTACGTCTCCTAGCAATAGAGTTCTAATGCTTCTCAAAACGCTATATCGCATCTCATTTCTATGTTTCATGATAAGATAGTATATTCATTGCGAAGTGTCATGTATACCTCGTATTCACATCAATTGAATATAAATGAGACACTTCCTTGCTAGGAAGTAGCGGTTGCAGATGTCTACGTTTCGAAGCAATAGTATTCTAATGCTTCTCAAAACCCGATATCGCATCTGTTTTCTATGTTTCATGATATGATATAATATTCATTGCGAAGTGCCATGCATACCACGCAGAAACTTCAACCGAATGTAAGTGCGACACTTCCTTCCTAGGAAGTAGCGTTGGCAGATGTCTACGTATCGAAGCAATTGAGTTCTAATGCTTCTTAAAACGCGATATCGTATCTCATTTTTATGTTTCATGATAAGATTTAATATTCATTGCGAAGTGTCAATTATACATCGTATTCACTACAGAAGAATGTAAATGCGGCACTTCCGTGCCAGGAAATAGCGTTTGCAGATGTCTACGTATCGAAGTGTGACGTCAGGCGTGCCGCCTGCCACCCTCTCAACGCACCACAGCAACCACCCTCACGCTCCTGCACCACAGGCAACACCCAGGCGCAACTCGCCGTCTCACTCAGGCCAAGGGCTACGACCATCGACTCGCTCGCACCCGCAGAGGTGCTCGCCGTCTCTCTCACTCCAAGGGACCTACCCTCCGTCTCACTCGCACCCGCAGAGGTGTTCGCCACCTCTCTCACTCCAAGGGCAACACACTCTGTCCCAGTCGCACCGAGGACCATGTGCGCTGTCTCGCTCCCACTCAAGGAGTCAGCCACCGTCTCACTCTTACCTGCAGGGAAACTCGCCCTCTCGCTCACTCCAGGGACGTACCAGGAGAATCAACCTCTACGAGATCCGACGACGGGAACCCTCACCGTACAAAGGACTCTACGATTTCACCATCCCAGATCTGCCATGCCCAAAATACTATTTCTAAGATTATTAATTAACATTATATATATACTCCTACATTCTAAGCTCTGTATTCCTAGCTCATAGAATTTACACGACACAACTTTATAACGACACAAACAACACACATTTTACATTTAAGGCGTAATTTCTAATTTCATACTTGTACCTCTATATTCATAAGTTGCGCTAATTAAGTAAGCCGCGACGCGCGAAATCGCGACCGCCTCAGCGGCACGCTCCGCTAGCCCCACCACGCAACGCCGAGACCCCACTCCGGCGTCCACATACTCCCACCTACGTTCGCACGCGACCGAAGCGCTCCGAGAGTCGAAGAGGTCGCAGGCGCATCTTGGGAGACACAGTCAATTACAGACAGTCAATTACAGACAGTCATGACGGACTGTCAGACACAGTCAGTCAGTACCGTCAGTACGGTACAGTTCTATCTCGCCTTCGGGCACTTCCAATTCCAAGTCTCTTCCAAGTCGCGCCTTAGGGCCGTCGCGCAGCCTCGATGAGGTTCCTAGTTCTAAAGTCTTTGTTCTAATTCCTAATTCATAGTTAACCTAGTCTTAATACTTAGAAATAATTGTTCTTGTACTCTTTGATTTAGAATATACTTTATTATTTTTCTACCACATCAAGTTCTAGTTCATTCCAATTCCATTTCTAAATTCAATTTTATTTTAATATAAATTCTTCCAAGTTCGTAACAACTTGAGTGTTTACAAACGAACTCTTCGCGCCGGCAGGAAGAATTTAATCCATTATCTCGTGCGGAATACGTTGGTAAAACGCCAGAATTCTTCGTTCATCGACGGACGGCAACATTCATCGCAGCTTCCACCGTCACAACGCCGATTCCAGCCAGCCGTACGCCGACTCCTCCCCCGAGAACGACCTTCGACGATCGCCACATCTGAAAGCAGAACAGAGAAATCAGCGAAAGGTAAATAAAATCCTTCCTTACAGGCGTTCGCGATTGTTTAAGGTGCCCGCGTCTTGCCAGAATCGACGGACCCGGTCATACGCGTTTTACACCGGACCGAATTCGCGACTAAAAGGCTTGTGTCATTCAGCCTCCTGGGATACGAATAATTTGTTCGCCAGGACGTGACAGAAGCAATAGAGTTCTAATGCATCTTAAATAGAGTTATCGCATCTCTTTTCTATGTTTTATGACAAGATATAATATTCATTGCCAAGTGTCTTGTATACCTCGCATACTCCTCAAATGAATGTAAATGCGACTCTTCCTTGCTAGGAAATAGCGTTTGCAGATGTCTACGTATCGTAGCATTAGAGATCTAACGCCTCTCAAAACGCGATATCGCATCTCATTTCTATTCTCATGATAAGATATAATATTAATTGCGAAGTGTCATGTATACCTCGCATGCGCTTCAAGTGAATGTAAATGCGACACTTCCTTGGTAGGAAATAGCGTTTGCAGATGTCTACGTATCGAAGCAATAGTGCTCTGATGCTTCTTAAATCGCGATATCGAATCACATTTCTATCTATCCTGATAAGATATAATATTCATTGTGGAGTGTTATGTCTACATCGTACTCGCTTCAAAAGAATGCAAATGCGACACTTCCTTCCTAGGAAATAGCGTTGGCAGATGTCTACGTACCCAAGCAACTGAGTTCTAATGCTTCTTAAAACGCGATATCGTATCTCGTTTTTATGTTTCATGATAAGATATAATATTCATTGCAAAGTGTCATGTATACCTTGTATTCCTTTCAAAAGAATGCAAATGCGACACTTCCTTGCTAGGAAGTAGCGTTTGCAGATGTCTACGTATCGAAGAAATAGTGTTCTAATGCTTCTTAAATCGCCATATTACATCACATTTCTATGTTTCATGATAAGATATAATATTCATTGTGGAGTGTTATGTATACCTCGTTTTCACTTCAAAAGAATGTAAATGCGACACTTCCTTGCTAGTAAATGGCGTTTGCAGATGTCTACGTATCGAAGCAGTAGAGTTCTAGTGCTTCTTAAATCGCCATATCGCATCTCATTTCAATGTTTCATGATAAGATATAATATTCATTGTGCAGTGTTATGTATATCTCGTCTATACTTCAAATGGATGTAAATGCGACACTTCCTTGCTAGGAAATAGTGTTTTCAGATATCTACGTATCGAAGCAATAGAGTTCTAATGCTTCTTAAATAGCCATATCGCATGTCATTTCTATGTTTCATGATAGGATATAATACTCATTGTGCAGTGTTATGTATATCTCGTCTATACTTCAAATGGATGAAAATGCGACACTTCCTTGCTAGGAAATAGTGTTTACAGATGTCTACGTATCGTGGCATTAGAGTTCTAATGCTTCTCAAAACGCGATATCGCATCTCATTTCTATGTTTCATGATAAGATATAATATTCATTGTGGAATGTTATGTATACCTCGTATTCGTTTCAAAAGAATGTAAATGCGACACTTTCTTGCTAGGAAGTAGCGTTTGCAGATGTCTACGTATCCAAGCAATAGATTTCTAATGCTTCTTAAATCGTCATATCACATCTCATTTCTATGTTTCATGATAAGATATAATAATCATTGCGAAGTGACTCGTATACCTCGTATTCCTTTCAAAAGAATGTAAATGCGACACTTCCTTGCTAGGAAGTAGCGTTTGCAGATGTCTACGTATCGAAGCAATAGTGTTCTAATTCTTCTTAAATCGCGATATCGCATCTCATCTCTATGTTTCATGATATGATATAATATTCATTGTGCAGTGTTATGCATATCTCGCCTATACTTCAAGTGGATGTAAATGCGATACTTCCTTGCTAGGAAATAGCGTTTGCAGATGTCTACGTATCGAAGCAATAGATTTCTAAAGCTTGCTAATACGCGATATCGCATCTCATATCTATGTTTCATGATAATATATAATATTCATTGCGAAGTTTCATGTATACCTCGCATACAATTCAAACGAATGTGAATGCGACAGTTCCATGCTAGGAAATAGTGTTTGCAGATGTCTGCGTGTCGAAGCAATAGTGTTCTAATGCTTCTTAAATCGTCATATCGCATCTCAATTCTATGTTTCATGATAATATATAATATTCATTGCAATGGGTCACGTATACCTCGCATACACCTAAAATGTATGTAAATGCGACACTTCCTTGCATGGAAATAGCGTTTGCAGATGTCTACGTATCACAGCAATAGAGTACTAATGCTTTTTAAAACGAGATGTCGTATTTCATTTCTATGTTTCGTAATAAGATATAATATTCATTGTGTAATGTTATGTACACCTCGTATTCACTTCAGTGGAATGTAAGTGCGACATGTCCATGCTAGGCAATAGCGTTTGCAGATGTATACGCATCGTAGCAATAGGGTTCTAATGCTTCTTAGAACGCGATATCGCATCTCACTTCTATGTTACATGATAAGACATAATATTCATTGCGCAGTGTCATGTATACCTCGCAAACACTTAAAATGAATGTAAATGCGACACTTCCTTGCTAGGAAGTAGCGTTTGCAGATGTCTACGTATCGAAGCAATAGTGTTCTGATGCTTCTTAAATCGCCATATTACATCACATTTCTGTGTTTCATGATAAGATATAATATTCATTGCGAAGTGTCATGTATACCTCGTATTCCTTTCAAAAGAATGTAAATGCGACACTTCCTTGCTAGGAAGTATCGCTTGCAGATGCCTACGTATCGAACCAATAGGTTTCTAATGCTTCTTAAATCGCCATATCGCATCTCATTTCTTTGTTTCATGATAAGATATAATATTCATTGTGGAGTGCTATGTATACCTCGTATTCACCTCAAAGGAATGTAAGTGAGACACTTCCTTGCTAGGAAATAGCGTTTGCAGATGTCTACGTATCGAAGCAATAGAGTTCTAATGCTTCTTAAATCGCCATATTACATCTCATTTCTATGTTTCATAATGAGATATAATATTCATTGTGGAGTGTTATGTATACCTCGTATTCACTTCAGAAGAATGTAAATGCGACACTTCCTTGCTAGGAAATATCGTTTGCGGATGTCTACGTATCGAAGATCTAGACATCTAATGCTTCATAAATCGCCATATCGCATCTCATTTCTATGTTTCATGATAAGATATAATATTCATTGCGAAGTGTCATGTATGCCTCGTATTCCTTTCAAAAGAATAAATGCGACACTTCCTTGCTTAGAAATAGCGTTTGCAGATGTCTACGTACCGAAGCAATAGTTTTCTAATGCTTCTTAAATCGTCACATCGCATCCCATATCTACGTTTCATGATAAGATATAATATTCATTGTGGAGTGTTATGTATACCTCGTATTCACTTCAAAAGAATGTAAATGCGACACTTCCTTGCTAGGAAATAGCGCTTGCAGATGTCTACGTATCGAAGCAATAGAGTTCTAAAGCTTGCTAATTCGCGGTATTGCATCTCATTTCTATGTTTCATGATAAGATATAATATTCATTGCGGAGTGTTATGTATACCTCGTATTCACTCAAAAGAATGTAAACGCGACACTTCCTTGCTAGAAAATAGCGTTTGCAGATGTCTACGTACCGAAGCAATAGATTTCTAATGCTTTATAAATCGGGATATCGTATATCATTTCTATGTTTCATGATAAGATACAATATTCATTGTGCAGTGTTATGTATACCTCGTATTCACTTCAAAAGGATGTAAATGCGACACTTCCTTGCTAGGAAATAGCGTTTTCAGATGTCTACGTATCGTAGCAAAAGGGTACTAATGCTACTTAAATCGCGATATCGCATCCCTCTTCTGTGTATCATGATAAGATATAATATTCATTGCGAAGTGTCATGTACACCTCGTATTCACTTCAAAAGAATGTAAATGCGACACTTCCTTGCTAGGAAATAGCTTATTTAGATGTCTACGTATCGTAGCAATAGAGTTCTAATGCTACTTAATTCGCGATATCGCATCTCATTTCTATGTTTCGTGATAAGATATAGTATTCATTGCGAAGTGTCATGTATACCTCGTATTCACTTCTAAAGAATGTAAATGCGACTATTGCTTGCTAGGAAATAGCGTTTTCAAATGTCTACGTAGCGTAGCAATAGCGTTCTAATGCTTCTTAGATCGCGATATCGCATCTCATTTCTATGTTTCGTGATAAGATATAATATTCATTCCGAAGTGTCATGTAAACCTCGTATTCACTTCAAAAGAATGTAAATGCGACTATTCCTTGCTAGGAAATAGCGTTTGCAGATGCCAACGTATCATAGCAATAGAGTTCTAATGCTCCTCAAAACGCGATATCGCATCTCATTTCTATGTTTCCTGATAAGATATAATATTCATTGCGAAGTGTCATGTATACCTCGTATTCACTTCAAAAGAATGTAAATGCGACTATTGCTTACTAGGAAATAGCGTTTGCAGATGTCTACGTATCGTAGCAATAGCGTTCTAATGC
Organism: Xylocopa sonorina; assembly: GCF_050948175.1. Classification (NCBI taxonomy): domain Eukaryota; kingdom Metazoa; phylum Arthropoda; class Insecta; order Hymenoptera; family Apidae; genus Xylocopa; species Xylocopa sonorina. The sequence goes on along the minus strand of NW_027490504.1, from coordinate 91,410 downwards.
TTCTTAGATCGCGATATCGCATCTCATTTGTATGTTTCACCATAAGATATAATATTCATTGTCGAGTGCTATGTATACCTCGTATTCACTTCAAAAGAATGTAAATGCGACACCGCCTTGCTAGGATATAGCGTTTGCAGATATCTCCCCATCGAGGCAATAGGATTCTAATGCTTTTTAAGACGCGATGTCGCATCTCACTTATATGTTACATGATTAGATATAATGTTCAGTACGAAGTGTCATGTATACCTCGTATTCACTTCAAAAGAATGTAAATGCGACACTTCCATGCTAGGAAATAGCGTTTGCAGATGTCTACGTATCATAGCAATAGAGTTCTAATGCTACTTAAATCGCGATATCGCATCTCACTTCTATGATTCATGATAAGATATAATATTCATTGCGAAGTGTCATGTATACCTCGTATTCACTTCAAAAGAGTGTAAATGCGACACTTCCTTGCTAGGAAATAGTGTTTTCAGATATCTACGTATCGAAGCAATAGAGTTCTAATGCTTCTTAAATAGCCATATCGCATGTCATTTCTATGTTTCATGATAGGATATAATACTCATTGTGCAGTGTTATGTATATCTCGTCTATATTTCAAATGGATGAAAATGCGACACTTCCTTGCTAGGAAATAGTGTTTACAGATGTCTACGTATCGTGGCATTAGAGTTCTAATGCTTCTCAAAACGCGATATCGCATCTCATTTCTATGTTTCATGATAAGATATAATATTCATTGTGGAATGCTATGTATACCTCGTATTCGTTTCAAAAGAATGTAAATGCGACACTTTCTTGCTAGGAAGTAGCGTTTGCAGATGTCTACGTATCCAAGCAATAGATTTCTAATGCTTCTTAAATCGTCATATCGCATCTCATTTCTATGTTTCATGATAAGATATAATAATCATTGCGAAGTGACTCGTATACCTCGTATTCCTTTCAAAAGAATGTAAATGCGACACTTCCTTGCTAGGAAGTAGCGTTTGCAGATGTCTACGTATCGAAGCAATAGTGTTCTAATTCTTCTTAAATCGCGATATCGCATCTCATCTCTATGTTTCATGATATGATATAATATTCATTGTGCAGTGTTATGCATATCTCGCCTATACTTCAAGTGGATGTAAATGCGATACTTCCTTGCTAGGAAATAGCGTTTGCAGATGTCTACGTATCGAAGCAATAGATTTCTAAAGCTTGCTAATACGCGATATCGCATCTCATATCTATGTTTCATGATAATATATAATATTCATTGCGAAGTTTCATGTATACCTCGCATACAATTCAAACGAATGTGAATGCGACAGTTCCATGCTAGGAAATAGTGTTTGCAGATGTCTGCGTGTCGAAGCAATAGTGTTCTAATGCTTCTTAAATCGTCATATCGCATCTCAATTCTATGTTTCATGATAATATATAATATTCATTGCAATGGGTCACGTATACCTCGCATACACCTAAAATGTATGTAAATGCGACACTTCCTTGCATGGAAATAGCGTTTGCAGATGTCTACGTATCACAGCAATAGAGTACTAATGCTTTTTAAAACGAGATGTCGTATTTCATTTCTATGTTTCGTAATAAGATATAATATTCATTGTGTAATGTTATGTACACCTCGTATTCACTTCAGTGGAATGTAAGTGCGACATGTCCATGCTAGGCAATAGCGTTTGCAGATGTATACGCATCGTAGCAATAGGGTTCTAATGCTTCTTAGAACGCGATATCGCATCTCACTTCTATGTTACATGATAAGACATAATATTCATTGCGCAGTGTCATGTATACCTCGCAAACACTTAAAATGAATGTAAATGCGACACTTCCTTGCTAGGAAGTAGCGTTTGCAGATGTCTACGTATCGAAGCAATAGTGTTCTGATGCTTCTTAAATCGCCATATTACATCACATTTCTGTGTTTCATGATAAGATATAATATTCATTGCGAAGTGTCATGTATACCTCGTATTCCTTTCAAAAGAATGTAAATGCGACACTTCCTTGCTAGGAAGTATCGCTTGCAGATGCCTACGTATCGAACCAATAGGTTTCTAATGCTTCTTAAATCGCCATATCGCATCTCATTTCTTTGTTTCATGATAAGATATAATATTCATTGTGGAGTGCTATGTATACCTCGTATTCACCTCAAAGGAATGTAAGTGAGACACTTCCTTGCTAGGAAATAGCGTTTGCAGATGTCTACGTATCGAAGCAATAGAGTTCTAATGCTTCTTAAATCGCCATATTACATCTCATTTCTATGTTTCATAATGAGATATAATATTCATTGTGGAGTGTTATGTATACCTCGTATTCACTTCAGAAGAATGTAAATGCGACACTTCCTTGCTAGGAAATATCGTTTGCGGATGTCTACGTATCGAAGATCTAGATATCTAATGCTTCATAAATCGCCATATCGCATCTCATTTCTATGTTTCATGATAAGATATAATATTCATTGCGAAGTGTCATGTATGCCTCGTATTCCTTTCAAAAGAATAAATGCGACACTTCCTTGCTTGGAAATAGCGTTTGCAGATGTCTACGTACCGAAGCAATAGTTTTCAAATGCTTCTTAAATCGTCACATCGCATCCCATATCTACGTTTCATGATAAGATATAATATTCATTGTGGAGTGTTATGTATACCTCGTATTCACTTCAAAAGAATGTAAATGCGACACTTCCTTGCTAGGAAATAGCGCTTGCAGATGTCTACGTATCGAAGCAATAGAGTTCTAAAGCTTGCTAATTCGCGGTATTGCATCTCATTTCTATGTTTCATGATAAGATATAATATTCATTGCGGAGTGTTATGTATACCTCGTATTCACTCAAAAGAATGTAAACGCGACACTTCCTTGCTAGAAAATAGCGTTTGCAGATGTCTACGTACCGAAGCAATAGATTTCTAATGCTTTATAAATCGGGATATCGTATATCATTTCTATGTTTCATGATAAGATACAATATTCATTGTGCAGTGTTATGTATACCTCGTATTCACTTCAAAAGGATGTAAATGCGACACTTCCTTGCTAGGAAATAGCGTTTTCAGATGTCTACGTATCGTAGCAAAAGGGTACTAATGCTACTTAAATCGCGATATCGCATCCCTCTTCTGTGTATCATGATAAGATATAATATTCATTGCGAAGTGTCATGTACACCTCGTATTCACTTCAAAAGAATGTAAATGCGACACTTCCTTGCTAGGAAATAGCTTATTTAGATGTCTACGTATCGTAGCAATAGAGTTCTAATGCTACTTAATTCGCGATATCGCATCTCATTTCTATGTTTCGTGATAAGATATAGTATTCATTGCGAAGTGTCATGTATACCTCGTATTCACTTCTAAAGAATGTAAATGCGACTATTGCTTGCTAGGAAATAGCGTTTTCAAATGTCTACGTAGCGTAGCAATAGCGTTCTAATGCTTCTTAGATCGCGATATCGCATCTCATTTCTATGTTTCGTGATAAGATATAATATTCATTCCGAAGTGTCATGTAAACCTCGTATTCACTTCAAAAGAATGTAAATGCGACTATTCCTTGCTAGGAAATAGCGTTTGCAGATGCCAACGTATCATAGCAATAGAGTTCTAATGCTCCTCAAAACGCGATATCGCATCTCATTTCTATGTTTCCTGATAAGATATAATATTCATTGCGAAGTGTCATGTATACCTCGTATTCACTTCAAAAGAATGTAAATGCGACTATTGCTTACTAGGAAATAGCGTTTGCAGATGTCTACGTATCGTAGCAATAGCGTTCTAATGCTTCTTAGATCGCGATATCGCATCTCATTTGTATGTTTCACCATAAGATATAATATTCATTGTCGAGTGCTATGTATACCTCGTATTCACTTCAAAAGAATGTAAATGCGACACCGCCTTGCTAGGATATAGCGTTTGCAGATATCTCCCCATCGAGGCAATAGGATTCTAATGCTTTTTAAGACGCGATGTCGCATCTCACTTATATGTTACATGATTAGATATAATGTTCAGTACGAAGTGTCATGTATACCTCGTATTCACTTCAAAAGAATGTAAATGCGACACTTCCATGCTAGGAAATAGCGTTTGCAGATGTCTACGTATCATAGCAATAGAGTTCTAATGCTACTTAAATCGCGATATCGCATCTCACTTCTATGATTCATGATAAGATATAATATTCATTGCGAAGTGTCATGTATACCTCGTATTCACTTCAAAAGAGTGTAAATGCGACACTTCCTTGCTAGGAAATAGTGTTTTCAGATATCTACGTATCGAAGCAATAGAGTTCTAATGCTTCTTAAATAGCCATATCGCATGTCATTTCTATGTTTCATGATAGGATATAATACTCATTGTGCAGTGTTATGTATATCTCGTCTATACTTCAAATGGATGAAAATGCGACACTTCCTTGCTAGGAAATAGTGTTTACAGATGTCTACGTATCGTGGCATTAGAGTTCTAATGCTTCTCAAAACGCGATATCGCATCTCATTTCTATGTTTCATGATAAGATATAATATTCATTGTGGAATGCTATGTATACCTCGTATTCGTTTCAAAAGAATGTAAATGCGACACTTTCTTGCTAGGAAGTAGCGTTTGCAGATGTCTACGTATCCAAGCAATAGATTTCTAATGCTTCTTAAATCGTCATATCGCATCTCATTTCTATGTTTCATGATAAGATATAATAATCATTGCGAAGTGACTCGTATACCTCGTATTCCTTTCAAAAGAATGTAAATGCGACACTTCCTTGCTAGGAAGTAGCGTTTGCAGATGTCTACGTATCGAAGCAATAGTGTTCTAATTCTTCTTAAATCGCGATATCGCATCTCATCTCTATGTTTCATGATATGATATAATATTCATTGTGCAGTGTTATGCATATCTCGCCTATACTTCAAGTGGATGTAAATGCGATACTTCCTTGCTAGGAAATAGCGTTTGCAGATGTCTACGTATCGAAGCAATAGATTTCTAAAGCTTGCTAATACGCGATATCGCATCTCATATCTATGTTTCATGATAATATATAATATTCATTGCGAAGTTTCATGTATACCTCGCATACAATTCAAACGAATGTGAATGCGACAGTTCCATGCTAGGAAATAGTGTTTGCAGATGTCTGCGTGTCGAAGCAATAGTGTTCTAATGCTTCTTAAATCGTCATATCGCATCTCAATTCTATGTTTCATGATAATATATAATATTCATTGCAATGGGTCACGTATACCTCGCATACACCTAAAATGTATGTAAATGCGACACTTCCTTGCATGGAAATAGCGTTTGCAGATGTCTACGTATCACAGCAATAGAGTACTAATGCTTTTTAAAACGAGATGTCGTATTTCATTTCTATGTTTCGTAATAAGATATAATATTCATTGTGTAATGTTATGTACACCTCGTATTCACTTCAGTGGAATGTAAGTGCGACATGTCCATGCTAGGCAATAGCGTTTGCAGATGTATACGCATCGTAGCAATAGGGTTCTAATGCTTCTTAGAACGCGATATCGCATCTCACTTCTATGTTACATGATAAGACATAATATTCATTGCGCAGTGTCATGTATACCTCGCAAACACTTAAAATGAATGTAAATGCGACACTTCCTTGCTAGGAAGTAGCGTTTGCAGATGTCTACGTATCGAAGCAATAGTGTTCTGATGCTTCTTAAATCGCCATATTACATCACATTTCTGTGTTTCATGATAAGATATAATATTCATTGCGAAGTGTCATGTATACCTCGTATTCCTTTCAAAAGAATGTAAATGCGACACTTCCTTGCTAGGAAGTATCGCTTGCAGATGCCTACGTATCGAACCAATAGGTTTCTAATGCTTCTTAAATCGCCATATCGCATCTCATTTCTTTGTTTCATGATAAGATATAATATTCATTGTGGAGTGCTATGTATACATCGTATTCACCTCAAGGGAATGTAAGTGAGACACTTCCTTGCTAGGAAATAGCGTTTGCAGATGTCTACGTATCGAAGCAATAGAGTTCTAATGCTTCTTAAATCGCCATATTACATCTCATTTCTATGTTTCATAATGAGATATAATATTCATTGTGGAGTGTTATGTATACCTCGTATTCACTTCAGAAGAATGTAAATGCGACACTTCCTTGCTAGGAAATATCGTTTGCGGATGTCTACGTATCGAAGATCTAGACATCTAATGCTTCATAAATCGCCATATCGCATCTCATTTCTATGTTTCATGATAAGATATAATATTCATTGCGAAGTGTCATGTATGCCTCGTATTCCTTTCAAAAGAATAAATGCGACACTTCCTTGCTTGGAAATAGCGTTTGCAGATGTCTACGTACCGAAGCAATAGTTTTCTAATGCTTCTTAAATCGTCACATCGCATCCCATATCTACGTTTCATGATAAGATATAATATTCATTGTGGAGTGTTATGTATACCTCGTATTCACTTCAAAAGAATGTAAATGCGACACTTCCTTGCTAGGAAATAGCGCTTGCAGATGTCTACGTATCGAAGCAATAGAGTTCTAAAGCTTGCTAATTCGCGGTATTGCATCTCATTTCTATGTTTCATGATAAGATATAATATTCATTGCGGAGTGTTATGTATACCTCGTATTCACTCAAAAGAATGTAAACGCGACACTTCCTTGCTAGAAAATAGCGTTTGCAGATGTCTACGTACCGAAGCAATAGATTTCTAATGCTTTTTAAATCGGGATATCGTATATCATTTCTATGTTTCATGATGAGATACAATATTCATTGTGCAGTGTTATGTATACCTCGTATTCACTTCAAAAGGATGTAAATGCGACACTTCCTTGCTAGGAAATAGCGTTTTCAGATGTCTACGTATCGTAGCAAAAGGGTACTAATGCTACTTAAGTCGCTATATCGCATCCCTCTTCTGTGTTTCATGATAAGATATAATATTCATTGCGAAGTGTCATGTACACCTCGTATTCACATCAAAAGAATGTAAATGCGACACTTCCTTGCTAGGAAATAGCTTATTTAGATGTCTACGTATCGTAGCAATAGAGTTCTAATGCTACTTAATTCGCGATATCGCATCTCATTTCTATGTTTCGTGATAAGATATAGTATTCATTGCGAAATGTCATGTATACCTCGTACTCACTTCAAAAGAATGTAAATGCGACTATTGCTTGCTAGGAAATAGCGTTTTCAAATGTCTACGTAGCGTAGCAATAGCGTTCTAATGCTTCTTAGATCGCGATATCGCATCTCATTTCTATGTTTCGTGATAAGATATAATATTCATTCCGAAGTGTCATGTAAACCTCGTATTCACTTCAAAAGAATGTAAATGCGACTATTCCTTGCTAGGAAATAGCGTTTGCAGATGCCAACGTATCATAGCAATAGAGTTTTAATGCTCCTCAAAACGCGATATCGCATCCCATTTCTATGTTTCCTGATAAGATATAATATTCATTGCGAAGTGTCATGTATACCTCGTATTCACTTCAAAAGAATGTTAATGCGACTATTGCTTACTAGGAAATAGCGTTTGCAGATGTCTACGTATCTTAGCAATAGCGTTCTAATGCTTCTTAGATCGCGATATCGCATCTCATTTCTATGTTTCGCGATAAGTTATAATATTCATTCCGAAGTGTCATGAAAACCTCGAATTCACTTCAAAAGTATGTAAATGCGACTACTGCTTGCTAGGAAATAGCGTTTGCAGAAGTCTACGTGTCGAAGCAATAGAGATCTAGTGCTTCTTAAATCGCCATATTGCATCTCATTTGTATGTTTCATCATAAGATATAATATTCATTGTCGAGTGCTATGTATACCTCGTATTCACTTCAAAAGAATGTAAATGCGACACCGCCTTGCTAGGATATAGCGTTTGCAGATATCTCCCCATCGAGGCAATAGGATTCTAATGCTTTTTAAGACGCGATGTCGCATCTCACTTATATGTTACATGATTAGATATAATGTTCAGTACGAAGTGTCATGTATACCTCGTATTCACTTCAAAGGAATGTAAATGCGACACTTCCATGCTAGGAAATAGCGTTTGCAGATGTCTACGTATCGTAGCAATAGAGTTCTAATGCTACTTAAATCGCGATGTCGCATCTCACTTCTATGATTCATGATAAGATATAATATTCATTGCGAAGTGTCATGTATACTTCGTATTCACTTCAAAAGAGTGTAAATGCGACACATCCTTGCTAGGAAATAGCGTATTCAGATGTCTACGTATCGTAGCAATAGTGTTCTAATGCTACTTAAATCGCGATATCGGATCTCATTTCTATGTTTCGTGATAAGATATAATATTCATTGCGAAGTGTTATGTACACCTCATACTCAATTGAAAAGAAAGTAAATGCGACTATTGCTTGCTAGGAAATAGCGTATGCTGATGTCTCCGCATCGATGCCATAGAGTTCTAATGCTTCTTAAAACGCGATATCGCATCTCTCTTCTATGTTTCATGATACGATATAATATTCATCGCGAAGTGTCATGTATACCTCGTATTCACTTCAAAAGAATGTAAATGCGACTATTCCTTGCTAGGAAATAGCGTTTGCAGATGTCTACGTATCGTAGAAAAAGAGTTCTAATGCTACTTAAATCGCGATATCGCATCTCATTTGTATGTTTCGTGATAAGATATAATATTCATTGCGAAGTGTCATGTATACCTCGTATTCACTCCAAAAGAATGTAAATGCGACTATTGCTTGCTACGAAATAGCGTTTGCAGATGTCTACGTATCGTAGCAATAGAGTTCTAATGCTACTTAAATCGCGATATCGAAACTCACATATATGTTTCGTAATAAGATATAATATTCATTGCGAAGTATCATGTATACCTCGTATTCACTTCAAAAGAATGTAAGTGCGACACATCCATGCTAGGAAATAGCGTTTGCAGATGTCTACGTATCGCAGCAACAGAGTTCTAATGCTTCCTAAAACGCGATATCGCATCTCTCTCCTATGTTTCATGATAAGGTATAATATTCATTGCGAAGTGTCTTGTATACCTCGTATTCACTTCAAATGAATGTAAATAAGACACTTCCATGCTAGGAAATAGCGTTTCCAGATGACTACGTGTCGAAACAATGGAGTTCTAATGATTCTTAAAATGCCATATCGCATCTCACTCCTATGTTTCATGATAAGATATAATATTCATTGCGAAGTGTCATGTATACCTCGTATTGACTTCAAGAGAATGTAAATGCGACACTTCCATGCTTGGAAGTGGCGTTTGCAGATGTCTACGCATCGTAGTCATAGAGTTCTAGTGCTTCTTAAACAGCGATATCGCATTTCACTTCTATGTTTCGTGATAAGACATAATATTCATTGTGAAGTGTTATGTATACCTCGTATTGTCTTCAAAAGAATATAAATGCGGCACTTCCATGCTAGGATATAGCGTTTGCAGATGTCTACGTATCGTAGCAATAGAGTTCTAATGCTTCTTAGAACGCGATATCGCAACACACTTCTATGTTTCATGATAAGATATAATGTCCATTGCGAAGTGTCATGTATACCTCGTATTCACTTCAAAAGAATGTAAATGCGTCATTTCCATGCTAGGAAATTGCGTTTGCAGATGACAACGTATCGAAAGAATAGAGTTCTAATACTTCTTAGAACGAGATGTCGCATCTCATTTCTATGTTTCATGTTAAGATATAATATCGATTGCGAATTTTCATGCATATCTCGTATTCACTTCAATGGAATGTAAATACGACACTTCCATGCTAGGAAATAACGTTTGCAGACGTCTACGTATCGTAGCAAGTGTGTTCTTATACTTCTTAAATCGAGATGTCGCATTTCATTTCTATGTTTCATGATAAGACATAATATTCATTGCGAAGTGTCATGTATACCTCGTATTCACTTCAAACGGATGTAAATGCGACACTTCGTTACTAGGAAATAGCGTTTCCAGATGACTACGTGTCGAAACAATAGAGTTCTAATGATTCGTAGAACGCGATATCGCATATCACTTCTATGTTTCGTGATAAGATATAATATTCTTTGTGGAGTGTTATGTATACCTGGTATTCACTTCAAGAGAATGTAAATGCGACACTTCTATGCTAGGAAATAGCGTTTGCAGATGTCTACGTATCGTAGCAATACAATTCTATTGCGTCTTAAAACAAGATGTCGCATTTCATATCTATGTTTCGTGATAAGATATAATATCAATTGCGAAGTGTCATGTATACCTCGTATTCACTTCAATGGAATGTAAATGCGACATTTCCTTGCTAGGAAATAGAGTTTGCAGATGTCTACGTATATTAGCAAGGGAGTTCTAATGCTTCTCAAAACGCGATACAGCACCTCATTCCTATGTTTCATGATAAGATATAATATTCACTGCGAAGTGTCATGTATATCTCCTATTCTCTTCAGCAGAATGTAAATGCGACACTTCCATGCTAGGAAATAGCCTTTGCAGATGTCTACGTATCGTAGCAATAGATTTCTAATGCTTCTTAGAGCGCGATATCGCATCTCACTTCTATGTTTCATGATAAGATATAATATCCATTGCGAAGTGTCATGTATACCTCGTATTCACTTCAAAAGAATGTAAATGCGACACTTCCATGCTAGGAAATAGCGTTTGCCGATGTCTACGTATCGTAGCAATAGAGTTCTAATGCTTCTTAAAACGCAATATCGCATCTCACTTCTATGTTTCATGAAAAGATATAATATTCATTATGAAGTGTCATGTAAACTTCGTATTCACTTCAAAAGAATGTAATTGCGACACTTCCCTGCTAGGAAGTAGAGTTTGCAGATGTCTACGCTTCAAAGCAACAGGGTTCTAATGCTTCTCAAAACGCGATGTCGCATCTCATTTCTATGTTTCATGATAAGATATAATATTCATTGCGAAGTGTCATGTATACCTCGTATTCACTTGAAAAAAATGTAAATGCGTCATTTCCATGCTAGGAAATAGCGTTTGCAGATGACAAAGTATCGAAAGAATAGAGTTCTAATACTTCTTAAAACGAGATGTCGCATCTCATTTCTATGTTTCATGTTAAGATATAATGTCGATTGCGAAGTTTCATGCATATCTCGTATTCACTTCAATGGAATGTAAATGCGACACTTCCATGCTAGGAAATAACGTTTGCAGACGTCTACATATCGTAGCAAGAGTGTTCTAATACTTCTTAAAACGAAATGTCGCATTTCATTTCTATGTTTTATGATAAGACATAATATTCATTGCGAAGTGTCATGTATACCTCGTATTCACTTCAACAGAATGCACATGCGCCACTTGCATGCTAGGAAATATTGTTTGCAGGTGTCTACGTATCGTAGCAATAGAGTTCTAATGCTTCTTAAAACCCAATATCGCATCTCACTTCTATGTTTCATGATAAAATATAATATTCATTATGAAGTGTCATGTATACTTCGTATTCACTTCAAAGGAATGTAAATGCGACACTTCCTTCCTAGGAAATATTGTTTGCAGATGTCTACGTATCGTTGCAATAGAGTTCTAATGCTTCTTAAAACGCGATATCGCATCTCACCTCTATGTTTCATGATAAAATATAATATTCATTGCGAAGTGTCATGTATACCTCGTATTCACTTCAATGGAATGTAAATGCGACACTTCCATGCTAGGAAATAACGTTTGCAGACGTCTATGTATCGTAGCAAGAGTGTTCTAATACTTCTTAAAACGAGATGTCGCATTTCATTTCTATGTTTTATGATAAGACATAATATTCATTGCGAAGTGTCATGTATACCTCGTATTCACTTCAAAAGAATGTAAATGCGAAACTTGCATGCTAGGAAATAGCGTTTCCAGATGACCACGTATCGTAAGAATGGAGTTCTAATACTTCCTAAAACGAGATATCGCATCTCATTTCTATGTTTCATGATAAGATATAATATCCATTGCGAAGTGTCATGCATACCTCGTATTCACTTCAATGGAAAGTAAATGCGACACTTCCTTGCTAGGAAATAGAGTTTGCAGATGTCTACGTATATTAGCAATAGAGTTCTAATGCTTCTCAAAACGCGATATAGTACCTCATTCCTATGTTTCATGATAAGATATAATATTCATTGCGAAGTTTCATGCATATCTCGTATTCACTTCAATGGAATGAAAATGCGACACTTCCATGCTAGAAAATAACGTTTGCAGACGTCTACGTATCGTAGCAAGAGTGTTCTAATACTTCTTAAAACGAGATGTCGCATTTTATTTCTATGTTTCATGATAAGACAAAATATTCATTGCGAAGTGTCATGTATACCTCGTATTCACTTCAAAAGGATGTAAATGCGACACTTCCTTACTAGGAAATAGCGTTTCCAGATGACTACGTGTCGAAACAATAGAGTTCTAATGATTCGTAGAACGCGATTTCGCATCTCATTTCTATGTTTCGTGATAAGATATAATATTCATTGTGGAGTGTTATGTATATCTGGTATTCACTTCAAGAGAATGTAAATGCGACACTTCCTTGCTAGGAAATATTGTTTGCAGATGTCTACGTATCGAAGCAATAGGGTTCTAATGCTTCTCAAAACGCGATGTCGCATCTCATTAATATGTTTCATGGTCAGACATAATATTCATTGCGAAGTGTCATGTATACGTCGTATTCACTTCAAAAGAATGTAAATGCGAAACTTCCATGCTAGGAAATAGCGTTTGCAGATGTCTACGTAACGTAGCGATAGAGTTCTAATCCTTCTTAGAACGAGATGTCGCATTTCATTTCTATGACTCGTAATTAGATATAATATTCATTGTGGTGTGTTATGTATACCTCGTATTCACTTCAAGAGGATGTAAGTGCGACACTTCCTTGCTAGGAAATATTGCTTGCAGATGCCTACGTATCGTATAATTAGAGTTCTTTTGCTTCTTAATACGCGATATCGCATCACATTCCTATGTTTCATGATAAGATATAATACTCATTGCGAAGTGTCATGTGTATCTCGTATTCACTTCAAAAGAATGTAAATGCGACACTTCCTTGCTAGGAAATATTGTTTGCAGATGTCTACGTATCGTAGCAATAGAGTTCTAATGCTTCTTAAAACGCGATATCGCATCTCACTGCTATGTTTCATGAGAAGATATAATATTCATTATGGAGTGTTATGTATACCTCGTACTCACTTCAAAAGAATGTCAATGCGACCCTTCCATGCTAGGAAATAGCCTTTGCAGATGTCCACGTATCGTAGCAATAGAGTTCTAATGCTTCTTAGAAAGCGATATCGCATCTCACTTCTATGTTTCATGATAAGATATAATATTCATTGCGAAGTGTCATGTATATCTCGTATTCACTTCAAAAGAAAGTAAATGCGACACTTCCATGCTACAAATAGCGTTTGCAGATGTCTACGTATCGCAGCAATAGAGTTCTAATGCTTCCTAAAACGCGATATCGCATCTCACTGCTATGCTTCATGAGAAGATATAATATTCATTATGGAGTGTTATGTATACCTCGTACTCACTTCAACAGAATGTAAATGCGACACTTCCATGCTAGGAAATAGCGTTTGCAGATGTCTACGTATCGTAGCAATAGAGTTCTAATGCTTCTTAGAACGCGATATCGCATCTCACTTCTATGTTTCATGATAAGATATAATATTCATTGCGAAGTGTCATGTATATCTCGTATTCACTTCAAAAGAATGTAAATGCGACACTTCCATGCTAGGAAGTAGCGTTTACAGATGTCTACGTATCGTAGCAATAGGGATCTAATGCTTCTTAGAACGCGATATCGCATCTCACTTCTATGTTTCATGATAAGATATAATATTCATTGCGAAGTGTCATGTATACCTCGTATTCGCTTCAAAAGAATGTAAATGCGACACTTCCATGCTAGGAAGTAGCGTTTGCAGATGTCTACGTATCGTAGCAATAGAGTTCTAGCGCTTCTTAAACCGCGTTATCGCATGTCACATCTATGTTTCGTGATAAGATATAATATTCATGGTAGAGTGTAATGTATACCTCGTATTCACTTCAAAAGAATGTAAATGCGAAACTTCCATGCTAAAAAATAGCGTTTGCAGATGTCTACGTATCGTAGCGATAAAGTTCTATTGCTTCTTAGAACGCGATATCGCATATCACTTCTATGTTTCATGATAAGATGTAATATTCATTGCGAAGTGTCATGTATACCTCGTATTCACTTCAAAAGAATGTAAATGCTAAACTTCCATGCTAGGATATAGCGTTTGCAGATGTCTACGTATCCTAGCAATAGAGTTCTAATGCTTCCAAAACGAGATATCGCAAATCATTCCTATGTTTCATGATAAGATATAATATTCATTGCGAAGTGTCATGTATATCTCGTATTCACTTCAAAAGAATGTAAATGCGAAACTTCCATGCTAGGATATAGCGTTTGCAGATGTCTACGTATCGTAGCGATAGAGTTCTATTGCTTCTTTGAACGCGATATCGCATATCACTTCTATGTTTCATGATAAGATATAATATTTATTGCGAAGTGTCGTGTGTACCTCGTATTCACTTCAAAAGAATGTAAATGCGAAACTTCCATGCTTGGAAATAGCGTTTGTAGATGTCTACGTATCGTAGCGATAGAGTTCTAATGCTTCTTAAAACGAGATGTCGCATTTCATTTCCATGTTTCGTAATAAGATATAATATTCATTGTGGAGTGTCATGTATACCTCGTACTCACATCAAAAGAATGTAAATGCGACACATCCATGCAAGGAAATAGCGTTTGCAGATGTCAACGTATATTAGCAATACAGATCTAATGCTTCTCAATACGCGATATCGCATCTCATTCCTATGTTTCATTATAAGATATAATACTCATTGCGAAGAGTCATGTATACCTCGTATTCACTTCAAATGAATGAAAATGTGACACTTCCATGCTAGGAAATAGCGTTTGCAGATGTCTACGTACCGTAGCGATAGAGTTCTAATGCTTCTTAAAACGAGACGTCACATTTCATTTCCATGTTTCGTAATAAGATATAATATTCATTGTGGAGTGTCATGTATACCTCGTACTCACATCACAAGAATGTAAATGCGACACATCCATGCAAGGTAATAGCGTTTGCAGATGTCAACGTATATTTGCAATAGAGATCTAATGCTTCTCAATACGCGATATCGCATCTCATTCCTATCTTTCATGATAAGATATAATATTTATTGCGAAGTGTCATGTATACCTCGTATTCACTTCAAAAGAATGTAAATGCGACACCTTCTTGCTAGGAAATATTGTTTGCAGATGTCTACGTATCGTCGCAATAGAGCTCTAATGCTTCTCAAAACGCGAAATCGCAACTCATTCCTATGTTTCATGATAAGATATAATATTAATTGCGAAGTGTCATGTATACCTCGTATTCACTTCAAAAGAATGTAAATGCTAAACTTCCATGCTAGGATATAGCGTTTGCAGATGTCTACGTATCCTAGCAATAGAGTTCTAATGCTTCCAAAACGAGATATCGCAAATCATTCCTATGTTTCATGATAAGATATAATATTCATTGCGAAGTGTCATGTATATCTCGTATTCACTTCAAAAGAATGTAAATGCGAAACTTCCATGCTAGGATATAGCGTTTGCAGATGTCTACGTATCGTAGCGATAGAGTTCTATTGCTTCTTTGAACGCGATATCGCATATCACTTCTATGTTTCATGATAAGATATAATATTTATTGCGAAGTGTCGTGTGTACCTCGTATTCACTTCAAAAGAATGTAAATGCGAAACTTCCATGCTTGGAAATAGCGTTTGTAGATGTCTACGTATCGTAGCGATAGAGTTCTAATGCTTCTTAAAACGAGATGTCGCATTTCATTTCCATGTTTCGTAATAAGATATAATATTCATTGTGGAGTGTCATGTATACCTCGTACTCACATCAAAAGAATGTAAATGCGACACATCCATGCAAGGAAATAGCGTTTGCAGATGTCAACGTATATTAGCAATACAGATCTAATGCTTCTCAATACGCGATATCGCATCTCATTCCTATGTTTCATTATAAGATATAATACTCATTGCGAAGAGTCATGTATACCTCGTATTCACTTCAAATGAATGAAAATGTGACACTTCCATGCTAGGAAATAGCGTTTGCAGATGTCTACGTACCGTAGCGATAGAGTTCTAATGCTTCTTAAAACGAGACGTCACATTTCATTTCCATGTTTCGTAATAAGATATAATATTCATTGTGGAGTGTCATGTATACCTCGTACTCACATCACAAGAATGTAAATGCGACACATCCATGCAAGGTAATAGCGTTTGCAGATGTCAACGTATATTTGCAATAGAGATCTAATGCTTCTCAATACGCGATATCGCATCTCATTCCTATCTTTCATGATAAGATATAATATTTATTGCGAAGTGTCATGTATACCTCGTATTCACTTCAAAAGAATGTAAATGCGACACCTTCTTGCTAGGAAATATTGTTTGCAGATGTCTACGTATCGTCGCAATAGAGCTCTAATGCTTCTCAAAACGCGAAATCGCAACTCATTCCTATGTTTCATGATAAGATATAATATTAATTGCGAAGTGTCATGTATATCTCGTATTCACTTCAAAAGAATGTAAATGCGAAACTTCCATGCTAGGAAATAGCGTTTGCAGATGTCTACGTATCCTAGCAATAGAGTTCTAATGCTTCTCAAAACGCGATATCGCAACTCACTCCTGTGTTTCATGAAAAGATATAATATTCATTGCGAAGTGTCATGTATACCTCGATTTCACTTCACAAGAATGTAAATGCGACACTTCCTTGCTAGGAAATATTGTTTGCAGATGTCCACGTATCACAACAATAGAGTACTAACGCTTCTTAAAACGAGATGTCGCATTTCATTTCCATGTTTCGTAATAAGATATAATATTCATTGTGGAGTGCCATGTATACCTCGTACTCACATCAAAAGAATGTAAATGCGACACATCCATGCAAGGAAATAGCGTTTGCAGATGTCAACGTATATTAGCAATAGAGATCTAATGCTTCTCAATACGCGATATCGCATCTCATTCCTATGTTTCATTATAAGATATAATACTCATTGCGAAGAGTCATGTATACCTCGTATTCACTTCAAATGAATGTAAATGTGACACTTCCATGCTAGGAAATAGCGTTTGCAGATATCTACGGATCGTAGCAATAGAGTTCTAATGCTTCTTAAAATGCGATATCGCATCTCACTTCCATCTTTCATGATAAGATATAATATTTATTGCGAAGTGTTATGTATACCTCGTATTCACTCCAAAAGAATGTAAATGCGACACTTCCATGCTAGGAAGCAGCGTTTGCAGATGTTTACGTATCGTAGAAATAGGGTTCTAATGCTTCTTAATACGCGATATCGCATCTCACTTCTATCTTTAACGATAAGATATAATATTTATTGCGAAGTGTCATGTATACCTCGTATTCACTCCAAAAGAATGTAAATGCGACACTTCCATGCTAGGAAATAGCGTTTGCAGATGTCTACGTTTTATTAGCAATAGAGTTCTAATGCTTCTCAAAACGCGATATCGCATCTCATTCCTATGTTTCTTTATAAGATATAATACTCGTTGCGAAGAGTCATGTATACCTCGTATTCACTTCAAAAGAATGTAAATGTGACACTTCCTTGCTAGGAAATATTGTTTGCAGATGTCTACGTATCGTAGCAATGAAGTTCTAGTGCTTCTTATATCACGATATCGCATCTCATTTCTCTGTTTCGTGATAAGGTATAATATTCATTGCGAAGTGTCATGTATACATCGTATTCACTTCAAAAGAATGTAAATGCGACACTTTCTTGCTAGGAAATATTGTTTGCAGATGTCTACGTATCGTCGCAATAGATCTCTAATGCTTCTCAAAACGCGAAATCGCAACTCGTTCCTATGCTTCATGATAAGATATAATATTAATTGCGAACTGTCATGTATGTCTCGTATTCACTTCAAAAGAATGTAAATGCTAAACTTCCATGCTAGGATATAGCGTTTGCAGATGTCTACGTATCCTAGCAATAGAGTTCTAATGCTTCTCAAAACGAGATATCGCAAATCATTCCTATGTTTCATGATAAAATATAATATTCATTGCGAAGTGTCATGTATATCTCGTATTCACTTCAAAAGAATGTAAATGCGAAACTTCCATGCTAGGAAATAGCGTTTGCTGATGTCTACGTATCGTAGCGATAGAGTTCTATTGCTTCTTTGAACGCGATATCGCATATCACTTCTATGTTTCATGATAAGATATAATATTCATTGCGAAGTGTCATGTATATCTCGTATTCACTTCAAAAGAATGTAAATGCGAAACTTCCATGCTAGGAAATAGCGTTTGCTGATGTCTACGTATCGTAGCGATAGAGTTCTGTTGCTTCTTTGAACGCGATATCGCATATCACTTCTATGTTTCATGATAAGATATAATATTTATTGCGAAGTGTCGTGTATACCTCGTATTCACTTCAAAAGAATGTAAATGCGAAACTTCCATGCTTGGAAATAGCGTTTGTAGATGTCTACGTATCGTAGCGATAGAGTTCTAATGCTTCTTAAAACGAGATGTCGCATTTCATTTCCATGTTTCGTAATAAGATATAGTATTCATTGTGGAGTGTCATGTATACTTCGTACTCACATCAAAAGAATGTAAATGCGACACATCCATGCAAGGAAATAGCGTTTGCAGATGTCAACGTATATTAGCAATAGAGATCTAATGCTTCTCAATACGAGATATCGCAAATCATTCCTATGTTTCATGATAAGATATAATATTCATTGCGAAGTGTCATGTATATCTCGTATTCACTTCAAAAGAATGTAAATGTTAAACTTCCATGCTAGGATATAGCGTTTGCAGATGTCTACGTATCCTAGCAATAGAGTTCTAATGCTTCTCAAAACGAGATATCGCAAATCATTCCTATGTTTCATGATAAGATGTAATATTCATTGCGAAGTGTCATGTATACCTCGTATTCACTTCAAAAGAATGTAAATGCGAAACTTCCATGCTAGGAAATAGCGTTTGCAGATGTCTACGTACCGTAGCAATAGAGTTCTAATGCTTCTTAAAACGACATGTCGCATTTCATTTCCATGTTTCGTAATAAGATATAATATTCATTGCGAAGTGTCATGTATATCTCATATTCACTTCACAAGAATGTAAATGCGAAACTTCCATGCTAGGAAATAGCGTTTGCAGATGTCTACGTATCGTAGCGATAGAGTTCTATTGCTTCTTTGAACGCGATATCGCATATCACATCTATGTTTCATGATAAGATGTAATATTCATTGCGAAGTGTCATGTATACCTCGCATTCACTTCAAAAGAATGTAAATGCGACCCTTCCATGCTAGGAAATAGCGTTTGCAGATGTCTACGTATCGTAGCAATGGAGTTCTAATGCTTCTTAGAACGCGATATCGCATCTCACTTCTATGTTTCATGATAAGATATAATATTCATTGCGAAGTGTCATGTATACCTCGCATTCACTTCAAAAGAATGTAAATAAGACACTTCCATGCTAGGAAATAGCGTTTGCAGATGTCTACGTATCGTAGCAATAGAGTTCTAATGCTTCTTAAAACGCGATATAGCATCTCACTTCCATGTTTCATGATAAGGTATAATATTCATTGCGAATTGTCATGTATACCTCGTATTCACTTCAAATGAATGTAAATGCGACACTTCCCTGCTAGGAAGTAGAGTTTGCAGATGTCTACGTATCATAGCAATAGAGTTCTAATGCTTCTTAAAATGCGATATCGCATCTCACGTCTATGTTTCATGATAAGGTATAATATTCATTGCGAAGTGTCATGTATACCTCGTATTCACTTCAAATGAATGTAAATGCGACACTTCCCTGCTAGGAAGTAGAGTTTGCAGATGTCTACGTATCATAGCAATAGAGTTCTAATGCTTCTTAAAATGCGATATCGCATCTCACGTCTATGTTTCATGATAAGGTATAATATTCATTGCGAAGTGTCATGTATACCTCGTATTCACTTCAAATGAATGTAAATGCGGCACTTCCCTGCTAGGAAGAAGAGTTTGCAGATGTCTACGTATGGAAGCAATAGGGTTCTACTGCTTCTCAAAATGCGATGTCGCATCTCATTTCTATGTTTCATGATCAGATATAATATTCATTTCGAAGTGTCATGTATACCTCGTATTCACTTCAAAAGAATGTAAATGCGACCCTTCCATGCTAGGAAATAGCGTTTGCAGATGTCTACGTATCGTAGCAATAGAGTTCTAATGCTTCTTAAATCGCGATATAGCATCTCACTTCCATGTTTCATGATAAGGTATAATATTCATTGCGAAGTGTCATGTATACCTCGTATTCACTTCAAATGAATGTAAATGCGACACTTCCCTGCTAGGAAGTAGAGTTTGCAGATGTCTACGTATCATAGCAATAGAGTTCTAATGCTTCTTAAAATGCGATATCGCATCTCACGTCTATGTTTCATGATAAGGTATAATATTTATTGCGAAGTGTCGTGTATACCTCGTATTCACTTCAAAAGAATGTAAATGCGAAACTTCCATGCTTGGAAATAGCGTTTGTAGATGTCTACGTATCGTAGCGATAGAGTTCTAATGCTTCTTAAAACGAGATGTCGCATTTCATTTCCATGTTTCGTAATAAGATATAATATTCATTGTGGAGTGTCATGTATACTTCGTACTCACATCAAAAGAATGTAAATGCGACACATCCATGCAAGGAAATAGCGTTTGCAGATGTCAACGTATATTAGCAATAGAGATCTAATGCTTCTCAATACGCGATATCGCATCTCATTCCTATGTTTCGTGATAAGGTATAATATTCAATGCGAAGTGTCATGTATACATCGTACTCACTTCAAAATAATGTAAATGCGACACTTTCTTGCTAGGAAATATTGTTTGCAGATGTCTACGTATCGTCGCAATAGATCTCTAATGCTTCTCAAAACGCGAAATCGCAACTCGTTCCTATGCTTCATGATAAGATATAATATTAATTGCGAAGTGCCATGTATATCTCGTATTCACTTCAAAAGAATGTAAATGTTAAACTTCCATGCTAGGATATAGCGTTTGCAGATGTCTACGTATCCTAGCAATAGTGTTCTAATGCTTCTCAAAACGAGATATCGCAAATCATTCCTATGTTTCATGATAAGATGTAATATTCATTGCGAAGTGTCATGTATACCTCGTATTCACTTCAAAAGAATGTAAGTGCGAAACTTCCATGCTAGGAAATAGCGTTTGCAGATGTCTACGTACCGTAGCGATAGAGTTCTAATGCTTCTTAAAACGACATGTCGCAATTCATTTCCATGTTTCGTAATAAGATATAATATTCATTGCGAAGTGTCATGTATATCTCATATTCACTTCACAAGAATGTAAATGCGAAACTTCCATGCTAGGAAATAGCGTTTGCAGATGTCTACGTATCGTAGCGATAGAGTTCTATTGCTTCTTTGAAAGCGATATCGCATATCACATCTATGTTTCATGATAAGATGTAATATTCATTGCGATGTGTCATGTATACCTCGCATTCACTTCAAAAGAATGTAAATGCGACCCTTCCATGCTAGGAAATAGCGTTTGCAGATGTCTACGTATCGTAGCAATGGAGTTCTAATGCTTCTTAGAACGCGATATCGCATCTCACTTCTATGTTTCATGATAAGATATAATATTCATTGCGAAGTGTCATGTAAACCTCGCATTCACTTCAAAAGAATGTAAATAAGACACTTCCATGCTAGGAAATAGCGTTTGCAGATGTCTACGTATCGTAGCAATAGAGTTCTAATGCTTCTTAAAACGCGATATAGCATCTCACTTCCATGTTTCATGATAAGGTATAATATTCATTGCGAAGTGTCATGTATACCTCGTATTCACTTCAAATGAATGTAAATGCGACACTTCCCTGCTAGGAAGTAGAGTTTGCAGATGTCTACGTATCATAGCAATAGAGTTCTAATGCTTCTTAAAATGCGATATCGCATCTCACGTCTATGTTTCATGATAAGGTATAATATTCATTGCGAAGTGTCATGTATACCTCGTATTCACTTCAAATGAATGTAAATGCGGCACTTCCCTGCTAGGAAGAAGAGTTTGCAGATGTCTACGTATGGAAGCAATAGGGTTCTACTGCTTCTCAAAATGCGATGTCGCATCTCATTTCTATGTTTCATGATCAGATATAATATTCATTTCGAAGTGTCATGTATACCTCGTATTCACTTCAAAAGAATGTAAATGCGACCCTTCCATGCTAGGAAATAGCGTTTGCAGATGTCTACGTATCGTAGCAATGGAGTTCTAATGCTTTTTAGAACGCGATATCGCATCTCACTTCTATGTTTCATGATAAGATATAATATTCATTGCGAAGTGTCATGTATACCTCGCATTCACTTCAAAAGAATGTAAATAAGACACTTCCATGCTAGGAAATAGCGTTTGCAGATGTCTACGTATCGTAGCAATAGAGTTCTAATGCTTCTTAAATCGCGATATAGCATATCACTTCTATGTTTCATGATAAGATATAATATTTATTGCGAAGTGTCGTGTATACCTCGTATTCACTTCAAAAGAATGTAAATGCGAAACTTCCATGCTTGGCAATAGCGTTTGCAGATGTCTACGTATCGTAGCGATAGAGTTCTAATGCTTCTTAAAACGAGATGTCGCATTTCATTTCCATGTTTCGTAATAAGATATAATATTCATTGCGAAGTGTCATGTATATCTCATATTCACTTCACAAGAATGTAAATGCGAAACTTCCATGCTAGGAAATAGCGTTTGCAGATGTCTACGTATCGTAGCGATAGAGTTCTATTGCTTCTTTGAACGCGATATCGCATCTCATTCCTATGTTTCGTGATAAGGTATAATATTCATTGCGAAGTGTCATGTATACATCGTACTCACTTCAAAATAATGTAAATGCGACACTTTCTTGCTAGGAAATATTGTTTGCAGATGTCTACGTATCGTCGCAATAGATCTCTAATGCTTCTCAAAACGCGAAATCGCAACTCGTTCCTATGCTTCATGATAAGATATAATATTAATTGCGAAGTGTCATGTATATCTCGTATTCACTTCAAAAGAATGTAAATGTTAAACTTCCATGCTAGGATATAGCGTTTGCAGATGTCTACGTATCCTAGCAATAGAGTTCTAATGCTTCTCAAAACGAGATATCGCAAATCATTCCTATGTTTCACGATAAGATGTAATATTCATTGCGAAGTGTCATGTATACCTCGTATTCACTTCAAAAGAATGTAAGTGCGAAACTTCCATGCTAGGAAATAGCGTTTGCAGATGTCTACGTACCGTAGCGATAGAGTTCTAATGCTTCTTAAAACGACATGTCGCAATTCATTTCCATGTTTCGTAATAAGATATAATATTCATTGCGAAGTGTCATGTATATCTCATATTCACTTCACAAGAATGTAAATGCGAAACTTCCATGCTAGGAAATAGCGTTTGCAGATGTCTACGTATCGTAGCGATAGAGTTCTATTGCTTCTTTGAACGCGATATCGCATATCACATCTATGTTTCATGATAAGATGTAATATTCATTGCGATGTGTCATGTATACCTCGCATTCACTTCAAAAGAATGTAAATGCGACCCTTCCATGCTAGGAAATAGCGTTTGCAGATGTCTACGTATCGTAGCAATGGAGTTCTAATGCTTCTTAGAACGCGATATCGCATCTCACTTCTATGTTTCATGATAAGATATAATATTCATTGCGAAGTGTCATGTAAACCTCGCATTCACTTCAAAAGAATGTAAATAAGACACTTCCATGCTAGGAAATAGCGTTTGCAGATGTCTACGTATCGTAGCAATAGAGTTCTAATGCTTCTTAAAACGCGATATAGCATCTCACTTCCATGTTTCATGATAAGGTATAATATTCATTGCGAAGTGTCATGTATACCTCGTATTCACTTCAAATGAATGTAAATGCGACACTTCCCTGCTAGGAAGTAGAGTTTGCAGATGTCTACGTATCATAGCAATAGAGTTCTAATGCTTCTTAAAATGCGATATCGCATCTCACGTCTATGTTTCATGATAAGGTATAATATTCATTGCGAAGTGTCATGTATACCTCGTATTCACTTCAAATGAATGTAAATGCGGCACTTCCCTGCTAGGAAGAAGAGTTTGCAGATGTCTACGTATGGAAGCAATAGGGTTCTACTGCTTCTCAAAATGCGATGTCGCATCTCATTTCTATGTTTCATGATCAGATATAATATTCATTTCGAAGTGTCATGTATACCTCGTATTCACTTCAAAAGAATGTAAATGCGACCCTTCCATGCTAGGAAATAGCGTTTGCAGATGTCTACGTATCGTAGCAATGGAGTTCTAATGCTTTTTAGAACGCGATATCGCATCTCACTTCTATGTTTCATGATAAGATATAATATTCATTGCGAAGTGTCATGTATACCTCGCATTCACTTCAAAAGAATGTAAATAAGACACTTCCATGCTAGGAAATAGCGTTTGCAGATGTCTACGTATCGTAGCAATAGAGTTCTAATGCTTCTTAAATCGCGATATAGCATATCACTTCTATGTTTCATGATAAGATATAATATTTATTGCGAAGTGTCGTGTATACCTCGTATTCACTTCAAAAGAATGTAAATGCGAAACTTCCATGCTTGGCAATAGCGTTTGCAGATGTCTACGTATCGTAGCGATAGAGTTCTAATGCTTCTTAAAACGAGATGTCGCATTTCATTTCCATGTTTCGTAATAAGATATAATATTCATTGCGAAGTGTCATGTATATCTCATATTCACTTCACAAGAATGTAAATGCGAAACTTCCATGCTAGGAAATAGCGTTTGCAGATGTCTACGTATCGTAGCGATAGAGTTCTATTGCTTCTTTGAACGCGATATCGCATCTCATTCCTATGTTTCGTGATAAGGTATAATATTCATTGCGAAGTGTCATGTATACATCGTACTCACTTCAAAATAATGTAAATGCGACACTTTCTTGCTAGGAAATATTGTTTGCAGATGTCTACGTATCGTCGCAATAGATCTCTAATGCTTCTCAAAACGCGAAATCGCAACTCGTTCCTATGCTTCATGATAAGATATAATATTAATTGCGAAGTGTCATGTATATCTCGTATTCACTTCAAAAGAATGTAAATGTTAAACTTCCATGCTAGGATATAGCGTTTGCAGATGTCTACGTATCCTAGCAATAGAGTTCTAATGCTTCTCAAAACGAGATATCGCAAATCATTCCTATGTTTCATGATAAGATGTAATATTCATTGCGAAGTGTCATGTATACCTCGTATTCACTTCAAAAGAATGTAAATGCGAAACTTCCATGCTAGGAAATAGCGTTTGCAGATGTCTACGTACCGTAGCGATAGAGTTCTAATGCTTCTTAAAACGACATGTCGCATTTCATTTCCATGTTTCGTAATAAGATATAATATTCATTGCGAAGTGTCATGTATATCTCATATTCACTTCACAAGAATGTAAATGCGAAACTTCCATGCTAGGAAATAGCGTTTGCAGATGTCTACGTATCGTAGCGATAGAGTTCTATTGCTTCTTTGAACGCGATATCGCATATCACATCTATGTTTCATGATAAGATGTAATATTCATTGCGATGTGTCATGTATACCTCGCATTCACTTCAAAAGAATGTAAAGGCGACCCTTCCATGCTAGGAAATAGCGTTTGCAGATGTCTACGTATCGTAGCAATGGAGTTCTAATGCTTCTTAGAACGCGATATCGCATCTCGCTTCTATGTTTCATGATAAGATATAATATTCATTGCGAAGTGTCATGTATACCTCGCATTCACTTCAAAAGAATGTAAATAAGACACTTCCATGCTAGGAAATAGCGTTTGCAGATGTCTACGTATCGTAGCAATAGAGTTCTAATGCTTCTTAAATCGCGATATAGCATCTCACTTCCATGTTTCATGATAAGGTATAATATTCATTGCGAAGTGTCATGTATACCTCGTATTCACTTCAAATGAATGTAAATGCGACACTTCCCTGCTAGGAAGTAGAGTTTGCAGATGTCTACGTATCATAGCAATAGAGTTCTAATGCTTCTTAAAATGCGATATCGCATCTCACGTCTATGTTTCATGATAAGGTATAATATTCATTGCGAAGTGTCATGTATACCTCGTATTCACTTCAAATGAATGTAAATGCGACACTTCCCTGCTAGGAAGAAGAGTTTGCAGATTTCTACGTATCGAAGCAATAGGGTTCTACTGCTTCTCAAAATGCGATGTCGCATCTCATTTCTATGTTTCATGATCAGATATAATATTCATTTCGAAGTGTCATGTATACCTCGTATTCACTTCAAAAGAATGTAAATGCGACCCTTCCATGCTAGGGAATAGCGTTTGCAGATGTCTACGTATCGTAGCAATGGAGTTCTAATGCTTCTTAGAACGCGATATCGCATCTCACTTCTATGTTTCATGATAAGATATAATATTCATTGCGAAGTGTCATGTATACCTCGTATTCACTTCAAATGAATGTAAATGCGAAACTTCCATGCTAGCAAATAGCGTTTGCAGACGTCTACGTATCGTAGCAATGGAGTTCTAATGCTTCTTAGAACGCGATATCGCATCTCACTTCTATGTTTCATGATAAGATATAATATTCATTGTGGAGTGTTATGTATACCTCGTATTCACTTCAAAAGAATGTAAATGCGACACTTCCGTGCTAGGAAATAGCCTTTACAGATGTCTACGTATCGTAGCAATAGAGTTGTAATGCTACTTAAAACGAGATGTCGCATTTCATTTCTATGTTTCGTGATAAGATATAATATTCATTGCGGAGTGTTATGTATACCTCGTATTCACTTCAAAGGATGTAAGTGCGACACTTGCTTGATTGGAAATAACATTTGCAGATGTCTACCCATCGTAGCAATAGAGTTCTAACGCTCCTTAAATCGCAATATCGCATCTCACTTCTATGTTTCGAGATAAGATATAATATTCATTGCGAAGTGTCATGTATACCTGGTATTCACTTCAAAAGAATGTAAATGCGACACTTCCCTGCTAGGAAATAGCGTTTCCAGATGTCTACGTATCGTAGCAATAGAGATCTGATCCTACTTAAAACGAGATGTCGCATCTCATTTCTATGTTTCATGATATGATAAAATATCCATTGCGAAGTGTAATGCATACCTCGTATTCACTTCAATGGAATGTAAATGCGACACTTCCATGCTAGGAAATAGCGCTCGCAGGTGTCTACGTATCGTAGCAATAGGGTTCTAATGCTTCTTAGAACGCGATATCGCATCTCACTCCTATGTATCATGATAAGATATAATATTCATTGCGAAGTGTCATGTATACCTCGTATTCACTTCAAAAGTATGTAAATGCGAAACTTCCATGCTAGGAAATAGCGTTTGCAGATGTCTACGTACCGTAGCGATAGAGTTCTAATGCTTCTTAAAACGAGACGTCGCATTTCATTTCCATGTTTCGTAATAAGATATATTATTCATTGTGGAGTGTCATGTATACCTCGTACTCACATCACAAGAATGCAAATGCGACACATCCATGCAAGGTAATGGCGTTTGCAGATGTCAACGTATATTTGCAATAGAGATCTAATGCTTCTCAATACGCGATATCGCATCTCATTCCTATCTTTCATGATAAGATATAATATTTATTGCGAAGTGTCATGTATACCTCGTATTCACTTCAAAAGAATGTAAATGCGACACTTTCTTGCTAGGAAATATTGTTTGCAGATGTCTACGTATCGTCGCAATAGAGCTCTAATGCTTCTCAAAACGCGAAATCGCAACTCATTCCTATGTTTCATGATAAGATATAATATTAATTGCGAAGTGTCATGTATATCTCGTATTCACTTCAAAGGAATGTAAATGCGAAACTTCCATGCTAGGAAATAGCGTTTGCAGATGTCTACGTATCCTAGCAATAGAGTTCTAATGCTTCTCAAAACGCGATATCGCAACTCACTCCTGTGTTTCATGAAAAGATATAATATTCATTGCGAAGTGTCATGTATACCTCGATTTCACTTCACAAGAATGTAAATGCGACACTTCCTTGCTAGGAAATATTGTTTGCAGATGTCCACGTATCACAACACTAGAGTACTAACGCTTCTTAAAACGAGATGTCGCATTTCATTTCCATGTTTCGTAATAAGATATAATATTCATTGTGGAGTGCCATGTATACCTCGTACTCACATCAAAAGAATGTAAATGCGACACATCCATGCAAGGAAATAGCGTTTGCAGATGTCAACGTATATTAGCAATGGAGATCTAATGCTTCTCAATACGCGATATCGCATCTCATTCCTATGTTTCATTATAAGATATAATACTCATTGCGAAGAGTCATGTATACCTCGTATTCACTTCAAATGAATGTAAATGTGACACTTCCATGCTAGGAAATAGCGTTTGCAGATATCTACGTATCGTAGCAATAGAGTTCTAATGCTTCTTAAAATGCGATATCGCATCTCACTTCCATCTTTCATGATAAGATATAATATTTATTGCGAAGTGTCATGTATACCTCGTACTCACATCACAAGAATGTAAATGCGACACATCCATGCAAGGAAATAGCGTTTGCAGATGTCAACGTATATTTGCAATAGAGATCTAATGCTTCTCAATACGCGATATCGCATCTCATTCCTATCTTTCATGATAAGATCTATTATTCATTGCGAAGTGTCACTTACACCTCGTATTCACTTAAAATGAATGTAAATGCGACACTTCCTTCCTAGGAAATAGCGTTTGCAGATGTCTACGTATCGAGGCAATAGTGCTCTAATGCGTCTTAAAACGCGATATCGCATCTCATTTCTATGTTTCATGATAAGATATAATATCCATTGCGAAGTGCAATGTATAC
Source organism: Xylocopa sonorina (assembly GCF_050948175.1). NCBI lineage: Eukaryota > Metazoa > Arthropoda > Insecta > Hymenoptera > Apidae > Xylocopa > Xylocopa sonorina. Next base: position 62,109 of record NW_027490504.1, on the reverse strand, counting down.
CTCGTATTCATTTCAAAAGATTGTAAGTGCGAAACTTCCTTGCTAGGAAATAGCGTTTGCTGATCTCTCCGTACCGAAGCAATAGAGATCTACTACTTCTTAAAACGGGATATCGCATCTCATTCCTACGTTTCATGACAAGATATAATATTCATTGCGAAGTGTCATGTATTCCTCGTATTTACATCTAAAGAATGTAAATGCGACACTTCCTTGCTAGGTAATAGCGTTTGCAAGTGTCTACGTATCGGAGCAATAGGATTCTAAAGCTTCTTAAAACACGATATCGCATCTCATTTCTATGTTTCATGATAAGATCTATTATTCATTGCGAAGTGTCACTTATACCTCGTATTCACTTCAAATGAATGTAAATGCGACACTTCCTTGCTAGGAAATAGCGTTTGCAGATGTCTATGTATCGAAGCAATAGAGCTCTAATGCTTCTTAAAACACGATATCGCATTTCATTTCTATGTTTCATGACCAGATATGATATTCATTGCGAAGTGTCACTTACACCTCGTATTCACCTCAAAAGAATGTAAATGCGACTATTCCTTGCTAGGAAGTAGCGTTTGCAGATGTCAACGTATCGTAGCAATAGAGTTCTAATGCTACTTAAATCGCGATATCGCATCTCATTTTTGTGTTTCGTGATAAGATGTAATATTCATTGCGAAGTGTCATGTACACCACGTATTCAATTCAAAAGAATGTAAATGCGACACTTCCATGTTAGGAAATAGCGTCTGCAGATGTCTACGCGTCGAGGCAATAGAGTTCTAATGCTCCTTAAAACGCGATATAGCATCTCACTTCTATGTTTCATGATAAGATACAATATTCATTGCGAAGTGTCATGTATACCTCGTATTCACTCCAAACGAATGAAAATGCGACACTTCCTTGCTAGGAAATAGCGTATTCAGATGTCTATGTATCGTAGCAGTAGAGTTGTAGTGCTTCTCAAAACGCGATATCGCATCTCATTTCTATGCTTCGTGATAAGATATAATATTCATCGCGAAGTGTCATGTATACCTCGTATTCACTCCAAACGAATGTAAATGCGACTATTCCTTGGTAGGAAATAGCGTTTGCAGATGTCTCCGAATCGAGGCCATAGATTTCTAATGCTTCTGAAAACGCGATATTGCATCTCTCTTCTATGTTTCATGATAAGATATAATATTCATTACGAAGTGTCATGTGTACCTCGTATACACTTCAAAAGAATGTAAATGCGACTATTCCTTGCTAGGAAATAGCGTTTGCAGATGTCAACGTATCGTAGCAATAGAGTTCTAATGCTACTTAAATCGCGATATCGCATCATACTTCTGTGTATCGTGATAAGATGTAATATTCATTGCGAAGTGTCATGTACACCTCGTATTCTCTTCAAAAGAATGTAAATGCGACACTTCCATGTTAGGAAATAGCGTCTGCAGATATCTACGCGTCGAGGCAATAGAGTTCTAATGCTTCTTAAATCGCGATATCGCATCCCACTTCTATGTTTGGTGATAAGATATAATATTCATTGCGAAGTGTCCTGTATACCTCGTATTCACTCCAAGCGAATGTAAATGCGACACATCCTTGCTGGGGAATAGCGTATTCAGATGTCTACGTATCGTAGCAATAGAGTTCTAATGCTACTTAAATCGCGATATCGCATCTCATTAATATGTTTCGTGATAAGATATAATATTCATTGCGAAGTGTCATGTATACCTCGTATTCACTTCAAAAGAATGTAAGTGCGACACCTCCATGCTAGGAAATAGCGTTTGCAGATGTCTCCGATTCGAGGCCATAGAGTTCTAATGCTTCTGAAAACGCGATATCGCACCTCACTTCTATGTTTCATGATAAGATATAATATTCATTACGACGTGTCATGTGTACTTTGTATTCACTTCATAAGAATGTAAATGCGACTATTGTTTGCTAGGAAATAGCGTTTGCAGATGTCTATGTATCGAAGCAATAGAGCTCTAATGCTTCTTAAAACACGATATCGCATCTCATTTCTATGTTTCGTGATGAGATATAATATTCATTGCGAAGTGTCATGTATACCTCGTATTCACTTCAAAAGAATGTAAATGCGACTATTGCTTGCTAGGAAATAGAGTTTGCAGATGTCTACGTATCGTAGCAATAGAGTTCTAATGCTACTTAAATCGCGATATCGCATCTCATTTCTATGTTTCATGATAAGATATAATATCCATTGTGCAGTGTTATGTATATCTCGTCTGTACTTCAAATGAATGTAAATGCGACACTTCCTTGCTAGGAAGTAGCGTTTGCAGATGTCTACGTATCGAAGCAATAGTGTACTAATGCTTCTTAAATCGTCATATCGCATCTCATATCTACGTTTCATGATAAGATATAATATTCATTGCCAAGTGTCATGTATACCTCGTATTCCTTTCAAGAGAATGTAAATGGGACACTTCCTTCCTAGGAAGTAGCGTTAAAAGATGTCTACGTTTCGAAGCAACAGGGATCTAATGTTTCTTAAATCGCCATATTGCATCTCATTTCTATGTTTCATGGTAAGATATAATATTCATTGTTGAGTGTTATGTATACCTCGTATTCACTTCAAAAGAATGTAAACGCGACACTTCCTTGCCAGGAAATAGCGTTTGCAGATGTCTACGTATCGTAGCATTAGAGTTCTAATGCTTGTCAAAACGCGATACCGCTACTCATTACTATGTTTCATGATAATATATAATATACATTGTGGAGTGTTATGTATACCTCGTAATCACATCGGAGGAATGTAAATGCGACATTTCCTTGCTAGGAAATAGCGTTTGCAGGTGTCTACGTTTCGTAGCAATAGAGATCTAACGCTTTTTAAAACGCGATATCGCATGCCATTCCATGTTTCATGATACGATATAATATTCATTGTGCAGTGTTATGAATACCGCGTATTCACATCGGAAGAATGTAAATGCGACATTTCCTTGCTAGGAAATAGCGTTTGAAGATGTCTACGTATCGTAGCAATAGTATTCTAATGCTTCTTAAATCGCGATATCGCATCTCATTCCTATGTTTCATGATAAGTGATAATATTCATTGCGAAATGTCACTTATACCTCGCATACACATCAAATGAATGTAATAGCGACACTTCCTTCATAGGAAATAGCGTTTGCAGGTGACTATGTATCATGGCAATAGAGTTCTAACGCTTCTTCAAACGCGAAATCGCAACTCATTTCTATGTTTCATGATAAGATATAATATTCATTGCGAACTTCCATGTATGCCTCGCATACACTTCAAATGAATGTAAATGCGACACTTCCTTGCGTGGAAATAGCGTTTGCAGATGTCTTCGTATCGAAGCAATAGACATCTAATGCTTCATAAATCGCTATAGCGCATCTCATTTCTATGTTTTATGATAAGATGTAATATTCATTGCGAAGTGTCATGTATACCTCGTATTCCTTTCAAAAGAATGTAAATGCGACACTTCTTTGCTAGGAAATAGCGTTTGCAGATGACCACGTATCGAAGCAATAGAGTGCTAATGCTTCTCAAAACGCGATATCGATCCTCATTTCTATGTTTCATGACAAGATATAATATTCCTTGTGGAGTGCTATGTATACCTCGTATTCCTTTCAAAAGAATGTAAATGCCACACTTCCTTGCTAGGAAATAGCGCTTCCAGCCGTCTACCTATCGTAGCAATAGAGTTTTAATGCCTCTTAGAACGCGATATCGCATATCATTTCTATGTTTCATGATAAGACATAATATTCATTGCGAAGTGTCACTTATACCTTGCATTCACTTCAAATGAATGTAAACGCGGCATTTCCTTGCTAGGAATTAGCGTTTGCAGATGTCTATGTATCGAGGTATTAGAGTACTAATGCCCCTTAAAACGCGGTATCGCATCTCATTTCTATGTTTCATGATAAGATATGATATTCAATGCGAAGTGTCATGTATACCTTGTATTCACTATAAATAAATGTAAATGCGACACTCCCTTGCTAGGAAGTAGCGTTTGCAGATGTCTGCGTATCGAAGCAATAGAGTTCTATTGCTTCATTCAACACGATGTCGCAAGTCATTTCAATGATTCATAGTAAATTGCAATGTTCTATGCAATATGTTACATTTGTCTGCATCTAGACCTTAGAAGGATGTGAATCCTATACTTACTTGCAACAGAATATCGTTTCCAGACCTCTACGTGTCCAAGCAAGACATTTCTAATACTTCATGCAGCGCGATGTCGCATCTCGTTTCAACGTTTCAAAGCAAAGTATCTGTATTCATATATCCATAACATTATGCTTAACTGTTAGAGGTCTTCAATAGAATGTGAACTATATAATTCCGTTCAACGGCATGGCGCTCCGTAGTGACTGTCTGTTAAAGCAATCGAGCTAGAATTCTCCATGCAATGCGCTGGCGCATCCCATTTCATCGTTTCAAAGTAAGAATGCTGTAATCTCTTATGCATAGCTCTATGCTTATCTGCTTTAAAACTTCATAAGAATGTAAATTCTACAGCTCCATGCAACAGGAATGCCCTTCGTAGTGTCTACATGTCGAGACAATAGAGTACTAATGCATCATACAATGCCATGACTCATCTCATTTTAACGTTTTGAATTAAGTAAGCTGTAATCTTCTATGAAAAGCATTATAATTATCTACTTCTACTCTACAAAAGAATGTGAATTCTATAGATCCAAGCAACAGGAGGGCAGGCCCTCCACCATCCTACTGCCTGCCCTGATGAGGGCAAAGGATTCCCAGGGCCACTCAAACCGCGACCAACATCTATCTTATACTCTAATCGATTCATCGTTATGCGTTTTCCATTAAGCTTGCCGGGGTCAGTGATATTGATTCGCTCAATCTAAACTATTATTTTCTTTTCAAGTTTCTCGATTGTTTTAGTTTCTCTCACGATATCGTCTATTTTGTTGTACCTTACACTTACAGTATGGTATATAATCTGTTGTTTGATATTTCTAGGATTTCCTCTTAATAAATGCTATGCTTCCACATATTTTCTTTCTCTTTCTCTTTAGTTACATTGTTGTTATTTTATGCTTTTCACCCTCCACATTCCCCCTCTACACCATCTCGGAACAGGCATTATACGATTACTGCAGGATGACGCCCCGGTCTCGTTACACCGAGATCGAGTGTTCTCTCTTGCATCCGTTGATTTATATATGTTATATATTGGAGAATATTTCCTCTTATACTTTGTATTTTTCGAATGAAATTACATTGACAGAAGTACGAGCTAGTCCCGCACGCCTATTTGAAACAACATTAAATCACCTTGTTAAACAATAATATATTAAATGTGACTTGAACTTTTAAATTTGAATTTATAAACATCTAACAGGTAAATATGTTTTTCTTACTATTCATATCATTATACATTCAGTGATTTATTGTGTGCTGTGATTTGATACATTAACTGCTTCATTATATTTTGCAATGAACTTTGCGTACCAAACATTGTTTTTACTCCTGATGGGAGTGGATAGTTCTTCGTTTTATATTCTTATATCGCATTGATTATAAAAGTATATGATATCCTTTTTATGCAGTCATGTATAATTATGTACTGTGACGGTTTTTCCCGTTTCAATCCGCAAGAAAAGGGTATATAGAACCAATAATAACGGGGTATCCAGAAGTTTAATCCGGGGTTATATCGGTGTACAGAATATCCGCGTGATTCGGCAACGCGAAGTACAGAACAATAAATTTCCTATCCAGCGAGTATTTCGAAGCTGCGAGGTTGGGACTTTTTGGGCGCCAGCTACTCAAGAAGTAGCAAAAACTAGTAAACCACGCAACCCGGGGAAACCCGGTGCAAGATAACCCTCGAAATTTCGAAATACTCTTTCGCTCGACTGCTTCTAGCCGAGTGCGCAAATTAGGGTCGCGGGATACTGAACTCACGGCTTCTTTCTAGAGTGCCTCGACGCGAATGACCGGAGATCACCACCAGTTATACAATACAAATTACAATACGCGATATCACAATTGCGGCAGGGAACAAATGGGACTCTTTAGCGTATAAGGACTCACGTTCTCGTTTCCAACAAGTATGGATCTCGTTCAGTCCGTCTACCTCTCTTTCCCTCTCTCTCTCTCTCTCTCTCCTCCGAATCGCTCCGTATAATCGCTTGCTCAGTTGCTCGCTAAGTAGCCGCTAAATCGTTGAGAAGAATAAGAGGCTGTCTTCGTGCTGCCTAGCTCATTATATAGGTTTTCTGGGGGTCTTCGGATACCCTTAGATCCTCCTTAGGGCTCCTTGGTGGGGTAGGGTCATACGCTTTGGTATTGTTCGGGGCATCGATCGGTGGATTTCGGCGATCTTCCCTGATCGGCCCCTCTGGTGTGTCTAGAGGGAGTCCTCTGGATTATTTGAACTGCGGCGCGTGTCGCGCGCCGCGCTTTCCATGGCTCACCTGCAATTCCGCTGCGCATCTTGAGTTTTCGTCTTCATGGGCTCAGGGGAAGGGTGGAGGTCCTTCTCACACCCGAGAACCATCCTGTTCGTCTCCATGGACTATGTCAGCGGTCTTATCGTTGCAGGGCTCGGGATCGTATCCTTTGGGCTTCAGGGTCTATTCTTGCTCACTTCATGACTCCTCCACCGTCGAGCCCGTCACGCTACCACGGCGCACAGCTCCTCCGCGAACCTTCGGTCTTCTTCCATCAGCTCGCCAGTCTAATCCGTAGAACGGAGAGAGAGAACAGAACGGGGGGGGGGGGGGGGGGGGAAGGTTCTACCATCGTGCATTCCACGTTCCTCGCAAATACAGCTATCGCGATGGTCCGTGTCGCGCTTCTCGCACGGGTGGTGATCTGCGAGCTAGTCTAACCGTAGCAGGGGGGGGGGGTGAGCGAGCCTTGTGACGTCACCACGTCACAGTACATGTAAATTCGCGATTAAGTAGCTATGCGTTCAAATTCAATTCCGAATAATGCACTAAAAAGCATCCCAGATAACAAACAGCAAGATGGGAGCGACACCATGCCGGCACTATATTGCCACTTCCGAGGAGTGTCAACTGATTCGTAGTCATCTGTGACCGGATTCGTTAACTAAAATGCCAGAACGTGTTACCAGCCCATTCTAGACAAGCGAATCGCGCAGCACCAGCACCATGGTGACACGCGTATCATCGCTCCATTCATGAATCTCCTCAGCAATGACGCAGGATCACATTTGGCAATGGGAAACCTGTGCTTTCATACAAATTAGAACCGTTAGATGTCAGTAGATGTTCAGCATATGAGTATTGATAGACATTTTGATGGTCGTTTTCCTATATTTGTAGTTATTGAGCGAGTCGTATATATTTCTTTCAATCCATCATAGACTAAAAATATTATTTATAAAAAAAATATTACTTATAAAATAAAAATTCATGCTGTTGCGTCCCTAACTTCGCCTTGTGTAATTTTTGAAATAACATGCTGTCATCGTATTTAATGTAACCCTCAATTGCATGAATTTGTAACAATAAATTGAAGAAAATATATATAAAATAAGTGTATATATTTTTATGACAAAGTAATTATCGACTTTATGGAAAAAATCGCCCTATCGAGCTAGTTTATAGAAAATAATAAAATCGAGTTCTTATATCTTTGTTTTGTGCCGGTGTATCTATTTTGGAATCAAAATAAATAAATTGCGTAGTTTAGTCATTTTTCATATTTGCTTATAATTTTTATGGAAACAGCTTCCCCATTAGTAAATGTCAGCCTACGCCACAACCACGCGTGTAGCTATGGTGAGCTGATAGTGTCATTGTCACGGCCGTGTAGCCCGTGTGCTATATCTCGGTGCTTTAATAGTGCCGTGATACGAATGCCGCCCCAGTACTAACAGTATACCATTTCGAAAGCTGAGTAGGAGCACTTTGTTAGCACATTTTCTGTCACGGAATTCGTTCCATCCGTTGTCATTGGCGTGCCAATCGCTGGCAGTTTGGGATATTGTAGTGCATGAGGCAGAATTGTTCCTTATCGTCGTCAAGGAGATGGACTTTCACTCCCCACGTTTTGAATTTTTTAAATTATTGTTTGGAATTTTTGCCGTTCCTGTATCTCTATGACCGCATTGTGGATTCAACTTATGTACGATCTCTTTGGTCTTCATCTTTTGTTACATGTAATATTATATATGTGATGCACGTTTGTTATGTAATGCTCCGATTTGTAAGCCTCAAATACTTTTATTCTTTGGTAAAGCCACTTATTCGATTAATATATATTTATTAGACATAGATATAAACAATTAGAAAAATGTTATTAAAATGCTATTAAATATGTTGTTGCAATTATATATTTAAGGTCTGAAGATGTAGATGCAATTAATGTCCGATATTTTACGTGATCCAATCGACGTATCGAGTGAGGCTATGAAATATAAAAATCTTTTACTATTCTTCGACCCCTTTACATGTTAAATGAATGATTAGTTCTGCAAGACAAGAAGCCTGAATTAGTGAGATATCTAGGAACATAAGTAATTTGTAAGTAACACATCTTTTCTCTTCAAAATATTTGCCTTTGCATAGAATAGAACGTATAGATATAATTGCCTGTTTTGTACCCATTTCGGTCCAATTCTATTATAGCCTTTGAGCAGAAGTAATATTGATTATACTTGATTTTTGCAATAGTTCTTTGATTAACAGATTTTATTAACCTAGAATCATCATTTGACGGATGTATCAATCTACTTTGTAGCTCCATCAGTTTCGTTTTCTGCTCGCTACTTTCCATTTTCAGTTCCGTATACTTATCCTTTATCATCATCATATATGTTGCGTAAAATTACAATAACTTTTTGTCCTCAAATTTTGCGGATATTTCAATTAAATTTCCTTTGATTAAATAAACGGAAATTAAAAAACAGTGGCACGTACCATTTCTTGGAAACGTTGTATCGTAATTTGCATCTGACTGTTTTGAAAGGCACGCACTTTACTTAACGTTTGCAATGATTCGGTTAGCGAAGTAAAGAAATATTCTACTTTCGAAATTGTTGGCTCTTGTAATTCTAAGGCAAATATATTCATCTGTCGACATCGTGAACATTGTTTTTTGGCAAAATTTCAGAAAAACAAATATATTATAAGTAAAATAATAAACATCATAATATTAAATTTAACTCTGTTCATCGTTGCCTTGTTGGACACATCCATAACAATATACAGGTTGGGGCAGTAATAATTAGCACCTCAGATATTCACGAAACTGTAAGTTTCATAGAAGTTTTTGCTAATATAAAATTGCATAGTACAAAGGGCCCATCCGTTGATAAAAATAGTTTTTTTGTAAGTGGAGTTATGTTGGACATATGAAGGTTACCTTCATTTTTTAAAATGAATTGGTATGTCCATTCTTCCGTAATACGATAGAGCATTTTAAAGCAAGTTTAACGATCTGTAACATGAAGGCATTGAAGGTTACAAAAAGTAAAGAAAGGCGATAATACTCACGGATTTGATAGTAATTAAAACATACGTATTATAAACAGTGGTGGAAGGCGTAATACTTACCGTTTACTTCACTGTGAATAAACACTTTTCGAAGGGCATTCCAATAGTTTGCAGCATAAGTTAAACATGATAAGATTAGTATTGAAAAATCGGTTCGAATACGTTTGGTTAGGCTGTCCTTTGTGTCGTTCATTTTATAAGTACTAAGCTGCGGATTTCTGAGAACAGCTCACAAAATTGTTGAACTATGGAAGATTATCATTGTGAATTTGAATCAAAAGGTAATTAAATTCCATTAAATAGTAAACAGATCTCAATGTTTCATTTTAGATAGTAAGATTAGATACTCTTTACAAAACTACAAGAATGGATACATACCTTTCTGTTATTATTATTTCATAAAGAATTATAATTGCAATTATATAGTTCATTGCGATAAAAAATGTTTCTCAGAAAATTCTAAATATTAAATTAAAGAATCAAGTAAAACATTTTTAATAATTACGAATATGAAAAATACTTGAACATTCCAATAGAAAGATGTCTAAACAGGAGTTAGAAAAGTGAAATATTCAATTTCAATTCCAGAATTCATCTATAAGAGGTAAAATGTTTTGAAAGCTTTAATTACAGTCTTTAATGCAAGCGGTTGGGCAGTATTTCAATTTTTAAGAAAATTGATGAAAGTTAACCATTTTGAAGTGGTCAGAATCTTTGTCGTTTCAGCAATAAGTGAATAACAAATAACTGCATAAATTCCAGGCTTAAAAACTTATGAATTAAATCCTATGCAGACTCGTTTATGAGCGAGTTACTAAATAATTATCCACAGTAAGTAATCATTTTAAAACTTAAACGATTACATCTCGCGAACTTTCAAAGATATCAGAAGCGTGAAAAGTATGTGGTTTATCAAAAACTCTTCTAAAAGAACGGACGAAGCCAATAGAAACCTTTGTTGAAGTAAGCAAGTTCTAAAGTTCTAAGCAACGCGATGGCCCTTATCTGCCTATGTTTCATAGCAAGTAAGTTCTGAATTTCTATGAAATCCGATGGAATTCCTCACTACTAATGTTTCAAAGTAAGTTCTCAAATTCTCAGTTCTACGCTTAAGACTATGTGTGTTCTATATATCTATGTAAAGTGATGGTTCCTATTAGTTGTGACGGAAACCTATATATAGTAAGTCAGGGAAGCTCGAAGGGGATAATTATCTAAATGCTTTAAGGTGTAAAACGAACTTTAATCTAAAGCGATCTATCGTTCCAAGGTATCCGCTCACGTACAACTTTTCCTGGGCACCAGATGCTCAGAAAGTAGCAAAGCGATAGACTACACGACCCTGGGAACCCTGGGGCGGAACAACCCTTGAAACATCGAAATGCTCCTCCTCTCGACTACGCCTACCCAAGTACACACTCAGGTCGCGCGATACTGAAGTCGCGGCATGTTTATTTATGGTCTCGACCTGGGTTTAACTAACAAGGGCTACGGGAAACTACGCAACACGCCCCGAATTACCGCGTATCATAACTCGCTTCACGATATAAGATACAATATACAATATGCGACACAAGAAATGGGACGCTTTAGCGAATAAGCACTCACGTTCTCTTCTTCAGGTTCCTTGAATTCGCTGGGTGTCCCTGAGGGGATCATCGTGATCATTTAAATTGCGTAGCGCCTCGTGCGCCGCGCTCCCATGGCCCACCTGCAGGGCCGCTGGACTTTTGACTTCTCTTTAGGGGGTTAAGGATGGTTGAGGACCTTCTCACATCCCAGAGCATTACAAAGCACAGAAGCATATAAGCATAATGCGATGCTATGAATATTACATCTTATCATGAAATATAGAAGTAAGATGCGCAGCTGCGTTTTACGAAGCATTAGAACTCTATTGCTTCTAAACCTTCAGATCTAGAAACGATAGTCCGTCGCAAGGAAGTGTGGCATTTACATTCTTTTGAAGTGTAGAAGAGGTATACATAACACTTCGTAATGAATATTATATCTTACCATCAAACATAGAAAAGAGCTGCGATATCGCGTTTTAAGAAGCATTACAACACTAGAGCTTCGATACGTAGACATCTGGAAACGCTATTTCATAGCAAAGAAGAGTGGCATTTACATTCTTTTGAAGTGTAGACGTGGTAATCATTACACTTCGCAATGAATATTATATCTTATCATGAAACATGGAAATGAGGTGCGACATCGCATTTTAAGAAGTATTACAACTATATTGCTTCGATACGTAGACATCTGGAAACGCATTTCCTAGCAAGGAAGTGTGGCATTTACATTCTTTTGAAGTGTAGTCGAGGCATACATAACACTTCGCAATGTATAATATATCATATCATGAAACATAGAAATGAGATGCGATATCCCGTTCTAAGAAGCGTTAGAACTATATTACTTCGATTTGTAGATATTTGGAAACTCATTTCCTACCAAACAAGTGTGGCATTTACATTCTTTTGAAGTGGATACGAGGTATACATGACACTTCGCAATGAATATGATATCTTATCATGAGACATAGAAACGAGATGCGATATCCCGTTCTAAGAAGCATTAGAACTCTATTGCTTCGATGCGTAGAGATCTGCAAACGCTATTTCCTAGCAAGGAAGTGTCGCATTTACATTCATTTGAGGTATATGCGAGGTATAAATGAAACTTCGCAATGAATATTATATCTTATCATGAAACATTGAAATGAGACGCGATATCGCGCTTTAAGAAGCATTAGTACTTTATTGCTACGATACGTAGATATCTGGAGACGCTATTTCCTAGCAAGGAAGTGTCGCATTTACATTCTTTTGAAGTGTAGTCGAGTTATACATTACACTTCGCAATGAATATTATATCTTATCATGGAACATAAAAATGAGATGCAATATCGCGTTTCAAGAAGCATTAGATCTCTTTTACTTCTTTAAAGGAATGTAAACTCTGCAGTTCCTTGGAACGGGATGGTGCTTCACAGTATCTGCGTGTGAAAACCATGAAGTTCTAATGCTCCGCGCAACGCAATAATACATCTCATTTCAACGTTTCAGAGTAAGTAACCTGTAATCTTCTAAGCATATCATTATGCTCATCTGCTCATTCACTTCAAACGAATGTGAATTTTACAGTTCCTTGCGGGTAAGTATAGTGCTGTGCACAGAAGGTTACAGCTCACTTACTTTGAGATGTTAAAATAGTATGCGCCATCGCATTGCGTTGAACGTTGGGAATTTGTTTTGACACGCAGACACTATGAAACACTATCCTGCTGCATGGAACCGTATAATTCACATTTTTTGTAGAGTTGAAGCAGATAAGCAAAATGCAGTGCATTGATGATTACAGTATCCTTACGTGGAAACATTGAAATGAAATGAGCCATCGCATCGCACGGAGCATTAGAATTTTACTGCTTTGACGCATATACTGCAGAGGAGACATTTCGTTGCATAGTACTGTAGAATTCACATACTTTTGAAATGTAGAAGAGGATAAACATTATGCTTTGTATAGAAGATTACAGCTTATCTAATTTGAAGCGTTAGAATGAGATGTGACTTCGTATTGCATGTACCAGAAGGATTCAACTGTATTGCCACGCAGACACTGTTAAGCGCCATCTCGTTGAATTGAACTGTAGATTTCAGATTTTTAGAAATGTGGAAGAAGATAAGCATAATGCTATGCGTAGATCATTACAGCTTACTTACTTTGAAACGTTGAAATGATGTGCGCCTTCGCATTGCATGTAGCATCAGAAAACCATTGCTTTTACATGTAGAGACAATGGAGCGCCATCTTGTTGCAAGCAAACGTAGGATTAACATTCTTTTCAAGCTTAGAAGCAGATAATAATAATGTGATGAGTAGAACATTACAACCTACATACTTTGAAACGATGAAATGATATGCGTTATCCTGTTGCTAGGACCTTACTTACTTTGAAATGCTGATATGAGATGCGTCATCCCAATGCATGGAACTGTAAAATGTACATTCTTTTGAACATGTCAAAGCAATTGAATTCCAAAATTTTATGCAACGCAATGGTGCTTCTCAGTCCTGCGTTTGAAGGAAATGAGTTGTTAGTTTGTATACAACTTAATTATGCACACTGTGATTCACGTTACAAAGTATGCAATTTCTACAGATCCATGTAACAGGACATTGTTTCTAAGTGGCATCTTATCAAAGCAATTGAATTCCAAAGCTACGTGCAACGCGATGACTCTTCTTAGATTTACGTTACAAGGTAAGTAATTTTAAAGGTTTTATACGAAGCAAATATGCTTATTTTGGTTGTACGTTATAAGGCACGTAATTTGTACAGACCAATGTAACTGTATAGTGCTTCTAAGTGTCAACTTGACACAATAAGCGCTATGTAGATACACGAGTCCGTATAAATTACACACATTGTAATGTAGTATGTATTCACATTCTTTTGAAGTGTAGAAGCTAATAAACATATCGCGTTGCACTGAATATTACATCATATCATGACACATTGGAATGAGCTGCGACACCGCTTTGAATGAAGTATTAGAAATCCATTGCTTCCACACGTAGACGTCTAGAAATGCCATACCTTTGCAAATCAGTTTATGATCCACAATCTTTTGAAGTCTGAAAGCAGATAAACATAATGCGTTGCATTGAATATTACAACTTGTCATGAATCACTGAAATGAGATGCGACATTGCGTTGAATGAAGTATTGGAACTCCATTTCTTCGACAAGTAGACATCTAGAAATGCTATCGCGTTGCCAGGAAGTGTAGGATTCACATTTTCTTGAAGTGTAGTGGCAGATAAACATAACGCTATGCATTGAGTATTACACCTTATTATGAAACATCGAAGTGAGATGCGAGATCGCGTTGAATGAAGCATTTAAACTCTATTGCTTCGACACGTAGACATCTAGAAACGCTATTCCGTTAAAGGTCAGTTTAGGATTCACATTCTGTTCACGTTTAGAAGCAGATAGACATAACGCGTTGCATTGAAATTACATCCTACCATGAAACTTTGTAATGAGACGCAACATTGCGTTGAATGGAGCAGTAGAAGTATATTTCATTGGCATGCAGATAATATGGAGCGCCATCTTGAATTGTATATTTCTCATTCTTTTGAAGAGCTCCAGCAGATAAGCATAATGCTATGCATTGAAGGCTATAGCTTTCTCACTTTAAAACGTTGAAATGAGAAATACCATCGCATTGCATGTAAAACTAGCACTATACTGCTCTGACACGTAAACACTATAAAGCGCCATTTCGTTTCAAGGAATTGTAGAATTCACATTCTTTTGAAGTGCAGAAACAGATAAGTATAATGCGATGCACAGAACGGTACAGCTTTCATACTCTGAAACTTATCGCTTTGTACGATTCAGAAGAATATGAATTTGCAGTTCGCTGCAACCAGATGACGCTTCATAATATCTGTGTCTCATTGCAATAGAGATCTACTGCTCCAAGTAATGCAATGGCGCATTTCAATTCAACGTTTCAAAGTTAGTAAGCTATTAATTTATATGATTAGCATTATGTTTATCTGATTCAGCGCATCATAAGAATGTGAATTCTTCAGTTCCAAGCAACGGGATGGCGGTTCGTATTGCCTGCGTGTCAAAGTAATTGATGCCTGATGATCCATGCAATCTGATGGCGCTTTTCATTTCAATGGTTCAATCCAACGAGACTGTAATCTTTTGTGCGTAGCATTATTCTTGTCTGTTTGTACACTTGAAAAGAATGTGAACTCTACAGTTCCTTGCTATAGGATCTCGCTACATTGTGTCT
Organism: Xylocopa sonorina; assembly: GCF_050948175.1. Lineage (NCBI taxonomy): Eukaryota > Metazoa > Arthropoda > Insecta > Hymenoptera > Apidae > Xylocopa > Xylocopa sonorina. The sequence goes on along the minus strand of NW_027490504.1, from coordinate 46,727 downwards.
TCATGTTAAAGCTATTGAGATCTAAATGCTCCATGTGTCTCAATGGCGCGACTCATTTCAACGATTCAAACTAAGTAAGTTTTAAGTATCTCTACATCGCATTATACTTATCAGCTTTTACACTTAAAAATAATAGCAATTCCAAATTTCCTTGCCACTGGTTAGTGCTTCATATTGTCTACCTGTAAAAGCAATGGAGTTCAAAATCTTATGTGCATCACGAGCGTTCGTCGCATTTCAAAATTTCAATGTATGTTACCTGTAACTCTCAATGCTTCTTCTAATACCTATCTGTTTATACACTTCAAAAGAATATGACTTCTACAGTTCCATGTAACGGGAAGCTGCTTCATAGCTTCGGCGTGTCAAAGCAATGCAGTTCTAGTGCTATATGTATGGTGTTGGCTCATCTCTTTTCAACGTTCGAAAGTATGTGTGTAATGTTCTATATATCTTATTATCCATATAAGCTTCTATGCGTCAAATGAATGTGAATCGTAATGTAGTTACAAGCGACTGTACGATTCATGATTGTGGCTTCGTGTCAATGCAATAGAGTTCTAATGCTTTATGCAATGCGATAGCGCAAATCATTTCAACGATTCATAGTAAGTTAGCTGTAACTTTGTACGCTTTGCATTTTGTTGATCTGTTTCTACATTTCAGAAGAATGCGAATTCTACAGATAAATGCATCGGGATGCCGTTTCATGGTGTCTACATGTATAAGCAATAGAGTTCTAATGCTACATGCTGTGTGGTGGGCTGTCTCATTTCAACGTTCGAAAGCAAGAATGTTGTAATGTTCTCTGTATCGCATTATCCTTACCTACCTCTACACTTCAAACGAATGGAAATTCGACTGTTGCTTGCACGGGGCTGGGGTTTCGTATTGTCTGCTTGCCAAAGCTGTAGTGATCTAATGCTCCACGCAATGCGATGGCACATTTAATTTCTACGTTTAGCACGTTGACGCCGGCGTGCATCACATGTGAGTCACACGTGTCTGTTCCGTGAGGCAGTGTGCATCTCCGGTGGGTCACACGCGTCTATTTCGTGGGCCGGCGTGCATCACGATGGGTCGAACTTATATTTCACAAAGTAGATAGTACAAAATAGGTTTATTTTTCAATTCTCAGCATAATAAACAGACATTCTATATTTAAAACATAGCAAATTAATATTATAAACCTAACTTAATTATTTAATTTTTGAAATCATGTTGGGTAGAGTTCCGGTTGGCCCTTACATCAGTTACAACAGATTTTTACGTTTATCGCCTTACTCGCGGCATACTGTTTACCATTTATTCTAGACATACGTTTATAACATTCTTTACACGTCTAGTTTTTCTCGCGCGTCCTTGGAATGACCGCAGAAAATGTGTACGCTTCTTGGGCACTGCTTTAGTTTCAGATGACGTTTGTTCACCGTGATGATCCACTGTACTGAGGAGATAATCAATAATTTTTTCGCGGAAGTTTAATATTTTCATACCTTTGGTACTCCATTTTCTATGCATATAATAGACATTGACGAGAGAAGTCCCGCATACTAATTCGATATCTATTTTCCTATACCACTTTACTGTTCTGCGTAATCAACTGTGATAAGAAGACATCTGGTCGGATGGTCAAATCACTTCTTAGCATTGTTATAAAGGAACATTGTATCCGGCTTTAACTTATTATTTCTACACTGGACAATAACACATTTGCGGTTTTCAGAAGTGGCTAGCATGCATACCGGCTTCTTATACGTCCACTTTAAAAACTTAAAGCCGCTTCGATTTTGAAAATACATGAAGCTACCCCGTTGCAATTTCCGTTTAGCCTACAGCGGAAGAAATTGTGTATTAACTTTTACTGTACCATAAATAAATGTTACTTTTTGCAGAAGTTTCTCGGCCAAAGGGACACAAATATATAAACTATTTTCCTGTAATATGCGGCTTTCAAATAATAATTCACCCTCCAACGTCATAACTACAGCATGCGCATGTGCTTTCGCTATTCTGGTTGCATTATTTCCGGCATAAATAAGAATATTATGTGCGTATCCTTCCGGAAGGCACAGTTTACAATGTTTTATACCATGTATAAGCCGCTTTCCTGGGATATATTGACAAAAACTGTAGCGTCCTCGTCATGGAACCATGATTTCGTCGATTACAATATTTTTACCGGCCTTAACACGTTGAGTGCTACGTCAGTCCCCAGGAACTAACAGTGAACTTTCCGTTCAAGCGGCGTCAGTCCCCAGGGACTGACAATCGACTTTTCGTTTGGATAACGTGGATTCTAGGGACTGACAGCGAACTTCTTGTTTGGTCGACATCGGTGCATCAGACTGGCATTGTAAAGGGTTAAATTATTAATGACAATTAACAAATTTATACTAATATTTAATGAAGTTTATTAAAACATTTTAAACAAAGATGTGACTGCGATTTGTACATTTTACAGTATGTAGTAACTTCCTTTGTCATTTTCCTCGCTAACTGGCGTCCGAACATTTTTGTGTTTGTGCTGTAACATTCAACACAATATTTTCGTACTTCATGCGCCTTTCCTTCCTTCTTATGAAATTTGTGAATTTGTCTACTTGTATCGGCCCTAATTGAGGTTTTGTCATGTGAATGTCGTGTGAGAGCATTTACCAATTGTTTTTGGAATGTTGTAATTGACATCTTTCTTCCTGTTACATTTTGGGACATACGTAACGCATTCACGACGACAATATTCAAAAGAAGGTCGAATGCCAGTTTTCTATACCATTTTAGAGACCTTCTAAGTGGACTGCTGTAAGCACCCATTTGATCAGACAGAACAATCGCTGTTTTACCTTTATTATGATCAATAATAATTTTTGGTTTACAGGATACGCCTGTTCTTGTTATTATGGATTTCATTTCGTCAGAATGCTTGATCGAAAGAACTAAAACATCCCTCTTGTGTTTCCATTTCATGATTGTAATCCCTTTACTGTTCTCTTGGGCAATGACTTCTCTGCGTCGCAGTTTGGCTGTCACAACTTTACTTGGATTGCCTCTTCGATTTGGTCGAAGAGTACCAACCAAATGCGTATTTTTTGTTATAAGTTTGGTTACTAAATCCACACTCCTATAATAATTATCTGTGTATAAAGTATGGCCTTCGTGAAACACATTTTGACATAAATTCATGACAACATTTGTTGTATTTTTTTATCCAATGATTGCCGATGTAAATGCAAAGATTATATGTGTAATGATTATCACAGCACAATTTAAGTATTTTATTGCATATCTATGCTTTTTTTGTTTCATGTACTGTCTAACTATGATCCGTCCACGGAATGGTATTACCATCTCGTCGATGCATAACATTTCAACGGGATCATAATATTTTTTAAAATTTATATTTAATTCTTGTATTAAAAATTCACGTTTATTAAAAATGCAACATTCTCAACAGAATTTTAAATCTGTCTCTACTCATAATTTTCCGCGGGAATGTCTGAATAAACAATGGATCCTTAGACCAATACAGATACAAAGATGGAAGCTTTACCAATCCCATCCACAAAACCACTCCAAAAAACCTCTTTATTTCGTCTTTATCTGTTGGCACCTACTTTTCAACACGTTTGGAAGCGATTGTTCTTTGTGTCGCATAAATATCTGTTTGTTGGCTTATATGTTAAAATAGTTTATCTGTCACATAAAGGCCGTAAAAATCTTCCATTGTGCACCAATTTTGCATTTCTTCATGAACGAGTTTAGCACTATGGAGACTTGAGGAATTTATAATGTTTGGCTGGTTGTCTCGCGGATCAAACCAATCATTTGGATCACTTGTTTCAGTATTCCTTAGTGAACTACTAGATGAATTGTCACTATCTGAAGATGGTAGTTGTATTACACGCCGACATTTGCGTGGTACAAATGGCTCACTCGACGTGTCACTATCTGTTCGTCCTCTCAACATTTTTATTTGATCGATACCAAAACTTTTTCAAAATGTTCACTATAAAACTGAATTCTCTCTGCTGCAATAGGTCTTTATACTCCCGTGGCTTTTTCAGAATGACTCTCACCTTGTATTTGCTCTTTCGCCTCTCTGGCATTCCCTATCCCATTATCTTATGCTTATACATTATATACAAATGCATTGCTTGTATCATTCCGACAGTCCAAACGAAACGAATACAGGTATCAAAGTTATTGTATGTTTATACCCATTAGTCAAGCGTTCGCCATCAAGTGCTCACGCGCTGCCGCCTGAGCGAGAGATATAGCAAAAATTGGCGTAGCACTCAACGTGTTAACATTATTTTCGAAAGTGTAGACAATTGCGTTAACAATAATTCTAAGTTTATACAATAGATCCTCAGTCCTAGCCGTAGAAATAATGGTAAAATGAAAATATCTAAGTATCGATATAAACCGATCGCGCTTCATCGCGTTTTTTTTCAATTGTTTGTATACATTTCCTTTTGAGACCAACATAATCTAATTTCAGGTAGGGGCGCTACAATCAGTATAAGCAGGACTCCATTAATAATGTTCAGTTTGTTCTCTGTCACAGGCTTCCTGGCCAGTGGGTGTTTACACGAAAAAAATTTTAAAGTGTACAAGCAGATAAGCATAATGCTATACATAGAAAATAACAACTTGCTTATCTTGAAACAATGGAATGAGATGCGCCATCGCATTGCATCAACCATTTGAACCCTACCACTATGAAACGCAGACGCTATGAAGCACCTTCCCTTTGCACGGACCTGTAGAATACACACTCTTTAAAACGTAGAACAAGATAAGTATAATGTTATGCATAGAAGATTTCAGCTTGCTTACTTGAACGTTAGAGCATTGGACATCTACTGTATTGACACGAAAACAATGTGAAGCGCCATCATTTTGCATTTAACCGTAGAATTCACATTCTTTGCAAGTATAGAAGCAGAAGAGCATAATGCTATGTTTAGAAGGTTAGGGTATTAGAAATCTATCACATTCTTTTGAAGTGTAGATGCAGATAAACATAATGCGTAGCACAGAATATTACATCTGAGCATGTAACATTGGAATGAGATGAGACATTGCGCTGAATGAAATACTAGAACACATTGTTTTGAAGTGTAGAAGCAGATAAGCATAATTCATTGCAAAATACGTTACAACTCACCTACTTTGAAACGTTGAAATAAAATGCACTATCGCGATCTATGACGCGTTCGTTATTCGTAATCTGATTCTTCTGAAGAGGACTAGCAGACGAGTATATTGCATTGCATTGGACATTGCAATCTTACTTGCTTTGAAACGTTGGAATAAAATGTGTCATTGCGATACATGAAACGTTAGAACTCTATTTCTTCCATACTTACGAATTCTATGAATCCTACGGTTGCATGCAATGTAATGGCGGTTTATAGTGTCTACGTGCCAATGCATGAGAGTTCTAATGCTTCATACAACCCGATAGCCCATCTCATTTTAACGTTTCAATGTAAGTTATTTGTAATGTTCTCTGCATTGCATTCTGCTTATCTGCTTCTGCTCTTGAAAGGAATGTGAGTTCTACAAATTCATGCAACAAATTCAAGTAACGTCGTGCGTAGCGCCTGCCACCCATTCCACACATGAGCCTTCTCGCACTTCGATCATCAACCCCTGGACTCAGGCAATCTGCCGCGCTCGCCTACAGCACCGGCAACCGGCAGCGTTCGCGCGCGCACACCTGCACGCGCTTACACGCACCAAGTACCGCTATGTCACTCGAACCGACCGGTGTACATGGCTCGTTCACACTAGACATGCGTTCCAGAACCTGGGTGTCCAGAAAGTACCCATCCCAACCTCCTCGTGATGGAACGTAGGCGTCAGGCTTGCCCGATGGCTAACGGGGCTCTGGAACGGGGCTATCGAATTAAACTGGGACTCGGAGGTTTGGTGCATTATTAATTTGCCCAAGCTAGTCTGAGACACTTTCGTAGAGCAAAATTGAATAAGACTGAGGCTGGTAGTCTGGAACATCAAAAATTTGACCTAACTAATCCATCCTAATTCAAAAAGGGATAGAGTGAGCGTGTTCGCGTACACGTATTGAGTTCGCCTCCCCGAGGTTCTCCGTGGGTACTCCAGCGGTTGGAATTCGTCCCCCCCGACGGAGTAGCTAAAGGACTGACCCGCTGGATAGGCGCCGCGGTACATCTGGATTTTTCCATCGCCCCTTTCAGTGACATAGAAGAACTAGTTCGTAGAGGGCAAACCTATTGGCATATGCCCGCTCGGGCGAGGTATAGGATTATGGTATAGGATTAACAGTAAATGACACCAGGCATCGCTGTTTCAGTCCCACCGGCGAGCACTACTGTCTGGCTCCCACTGTCGAGTATATCTGCCTCGTTCGGACCAAAGACGAATACCCTTGTCTACCTCGCACCAGTGATTTCGTCCTGCTAAAGTGCGCAGTTGCAGCCCATCACCGCAATGGGGATTCTTCCAATTCAGGGATCCGACTTTACCAGAACCTGTATTCTACTTTTAAGATCCTTACATACATATATATACTATATCCGGACTAATGTACTGCTGCATATAAGAATCCATAAATCCAAGTTATACACATTAAGAATCCAAGACACGAACAACACACGCGTAATTGTAAGTTCATGCTATACTTACATCATTATAATATTTCATAAGTTAAACACGAAAGACGCGCCGCTGGTACCACCATGAGACGCGAGTCCCCACTCGCTGCACCGCATGCTCCTCGCAACGATCCGTTAATCGCCCATTCGCTGGATATATTAGTTAATTCTAAATACAATATCTCCTTAAGATACTCCATTACATCTAAAATCTTATCTAATTTCATATTATTTCATGATGTTTTAATTAAATATTTGAAATTGGTTTATATAATTACACTTATAATATATTTTAGTTACTTAAAAATAGACCATCCCCTCTAAATAAAAATAAATATCTATATATTATATAAGTCGATCATTTATTTGCATCGTCACAGTTCGCTTTCTTTCCATCGAGGTATGCAAATCCCTCTTTGTTATTCCTGTAATTCGTACTTTAGAAGGTATGTAGTACGTATTGATGGTCCGACGCTAAAAATATCTGAAACACTTCTGCTGTACTCAACTTAGCGTATATGCAACTTCCTGTCAACATTATGTCTATTTTTTATTTGTTTCGGTTCTTAAAGTATGTATAGTCTTCTTTCGGATTGGTCGCGATTAGATCGTTTCTTGGAGCCATTTTGATGATCTTTTCCTCTCTATGGTTGTTCTCCTTACTACTCAAGATTACTGATTTTTCGTTCAGGTCACCCGCGATTAGTATTCTGTTTGCTTTCTCTCCCTTTTCTATGTTAACCCCAGCTTGATTTATATATTCTTCGATTTCTTTCCGTTCCTGTTCAGTGAGAAGTAGCAGCTTATAGCTTTTGTTCCTTCGACCATTGCATGAACGATTCCGGTCGAGGAATATGTGGTGCCATATGTGAAACATTTTCGATTAATACCGGTTATCCATGTCGCAGCGTCACGGTTCTCCTTTTGCAGTCAGTATTCTTCCAACTTGTGTGCTTCCGATATTATTACCACGTCTGTCTCTTGAATCATTCGCATTTGCTGCATGATATTTTACGAGATTCGGAATAGGTTCAGATAGATTTGTAGGACTTTCAATTCCATATTCGTTTCCCGTTCTTTTCTATCAACGCCTTTCTGTAGGCCGGACCATTAAAAGTCCGATAACGTGTCTAATGTACGGATTCCTTTTTCCTGCCTTGCTGCACATGATACACTTCGGTTTATTCGCGATGCAACCGATCATCGTATAAATCTCAGATCCGCATCTTCTGCAGATTCCCTTATTATCTTTGACTTCTTCGCAATATCTGCCGATATGTCCCAGTTTATGACATTTGAAGCATCTCTCTATTGTCGGTAGCACTTTGCAGAGACAAGGTGTTAATGCTATTCTGAGTCGTTGGACCTTCTCCAGCTTTTTACTGTATTCCTGTCCAAATTCAACTAACGCGACTCGGTAGCCTCTCCACATTTGTTTCAACAACTTGACGTTTATACCGCTCTCCTTTCCTTCGATTATTTTTAGTGTTCGTTTTATGTAATCATTCATTCCTTCTCTGGTCACCTAACGGGTATATGTCCCTTAGTTGGAGCATTATACTCGCACTCGTACGTTTCTCTTCGAATTCTTTTGTTAGAGTTCCTTTTATCTCCTTTATTATGTTTTCTACACCTTTTTTCTTGTTAAATTCCAGGATTATATCTCCCGCTCTCGATTTTCTTGCGTCATCTTTTCGTATTTCTGTCATTTCTCCTGCTTTTCCTCATCCCATTGTTTGTCCTCGAATGCTTACTGCTCCTTTAATTGCTTCATTTTTCTCTGTACCGTTCGCCACTAGTTCCATCAAGTGTTCGATCCCAGTTCTTTTTATATGCCTCATGTCTCCCATTAACGTTTTCTAATATGTCATTACCTTCGTCGTATTCTCGCTCATAATATCTATCATTACGTCTGATATGTGGCTGCCTACTCTTCTATTTGAAAGTGAGGACGTTATTCTTATCAGTAGCTTTTCCATTATCCTGCTCTTCTTTTTGGTTCCCTTACTTCGGCTCCTAATGCTTCTCTTTTTATGTCTGTGCTACCCGAGGCTTTCTTCTTCTTCTTTATATACGCATTTCGTATTCTTCTCTATTTTCCTATCCTTTTGTGTCATCGACAGGGGGCTCCAAACCGCCCGCCCAACCTTTAATCTTCTGCGAGGACTCGATGAGGCTGATTCCGAATCGCGAGCCAGCAGCATCTTTCAGCAGCATATGCATAGCAGCCTCGCTCACGCTGGCGGTGATGGTTGGAGGGGGGTGGGGGTCTGCAAGCCCTCCAGCATCCTACTTCCTGCCCTGATGCGGGCGAGGGACCCCCCGGTCCACTTAAACCGCGACCAGCATCTATCTTATACTATAACCGATTCGTAGTCGTGGTTTCCATTAAGCTTGCCAGAATCAGTGATTCGTTCAGTCTGAAGTATTATTTTCTTTTTAAGTTTCTCGATTTTGTTATTTTATCTCACGATATGGTCTATTTCGTTGTACCTTGCTTGACGGTATGGTATATAATCAGTTGTTTGATATTTGTAGGATTTCCCCTTAATAAATGCAATGTTTCCACAGATTTTCTTTTTCTTCCTCTTTAGTTATGTTGTTGTTATTTTATGCTTTCTATCCTCCACATTTCCTCCCTGCGCCATCCCGGAACCAGCGTTATACGATTACTTCATGATGGCGCCCCGGTCTCGCTACTCCGAGATCGAGTGTTCTCCCTTGCATCCGCTGATTTGTATATGTCACATATTGGAGAATATTTCCACTTATCCTCTGTATTCTTCGAATTACGGTTTAGTTAGATGTATATTGGACACGCGTCGAAATATCTGATTTCCATACGATTTGTTAGTAATGTTTTATTCTTCTCCGACTGTTCGTTTTCATTTAACCGAAGGCGCTACTGTATTCAATGCGGCCCCACTCTGTTTGAACCCGTCGATTATAATATTATGTTGTGTTAGATTTAAGAAAGCGTAGTTTTGATTTCTTAATGTTTAAGAAAGGTAATGTTACATTGTGTTAGATTGGGTTAGAATTGAGTGAAGGCAGGTTAAGTCAGATTATGTGTAACTGATGTTAGCTAGGTTTAAATTAAGTTTAGAGGATGTTAGATTAAATTAAGCCACATAAGAGATGTATTACCGATCGCTGGCAATGCCATCCGTTGATCTTGAATTCCAGACTATTCGCATACTAGCCGTTATTATATCATAAGTTATCTACCGCGGGGATTACCTACTGTCGTTATATCGTGAGTTACGGACCGCAGGCAACACCAGTTGTTGATAAATTTTGAATTACCTACTATTGGTTGCACCAGCTGTTTATGAAAACATGCTTTATCGGTTGATGGTCACATCAGTCGTCGATAATTTATAGATTATTAAGCACAAGTAGCACCAGCCGTCGGTCGGATGTGAGTAACCGACCGCCAGCAGCACCATCCATCGGTAACTTATAAGTTATTCTTAATGGGAACATCCATCCGTAGGCATATATTGACTCGTTTCGCCATCTCTTCAAACAATGCTGAAACAGAATTGCGAACAGGTTGAGCAATTTTCACAGAGATGGCTCCACCGGCCTGACAATTGTGGCGTTACCGACGTTACCGACTTCCGCATCTAAGCAGACACATTCACAGCCATCTACTTCCGCTCCTCGGAGGGTACATTTTCGTTAGGAAATTGTTTCAAAATTAATGCACGCCATCTATAAAAAAAAGACTCTCGTTTGCGACGTCTTTCAAATTTCTACGCTTTTCAAATTAATTATTCACTTATTTCTTCGCCATCAAAGAGTACACATCACAATTTGCCTTTGCCAAATCTAGATTTGTATTTCTTAGCTTCTACTTCAGTTTACCTTAATTGTAAAGACTTGTTGTTGTTAAATAAAATTGTTGTATAAAAGCCATCCAACGTGAAAGTTAATTAGAAGAAAATATTGTGGCCAACGACTAATCCACACAATAACGAACGCCACATATGGGTTCTCACAAAACCATTTGCCACACAACTCAGTCCTGAAAGTGTTAATAATGCTAGCCCTGTTACTTTAACCAGGCATGGAATCCATAGGTATGAAAAATTATAATCTTGTGAATAATATCAATTCTAGAGGAACAGGTTTTAGTTGTAGAAATAAAATTCACTAATATGGCACAATACTTATTTTCAGGTCCAAGGTATGCTTACCATATTTAAAGAAAGGTGCAAATCCTCATATAATGAATATCAGTCCACCACTAATTATAAAACATAAACGAATATGGTTTCAAACTTGTGTCGATTATATAATATCCAAGTTTAGAATGTTAATGTGTGCTCTTGAAAGGGCCGATGAATATGAAAATTATGGTATTGCTGTGAATCCAGTCTTGTCAAAGACAGCAGTAAATTATATATATTTCTAATTTCATTGTTAAGAAAAATAATTCTCTCATTTTGAGATTGCCTTACGCACGCGTTGTTTCAGGTATACATATGGCTGCGATAGAGATGTTTGTTGGTTCAGAATCACAAAATTATAGTGGGAAGCTGGAAATAATGGGTGATGCAATGTACGCTTTTATTTTACAAAGACAGTAAATTTATTACTAATCAGTCTTTAATCGATGAGGCAATATTAAAAAGCTGAAGGAATGTCTGATTTTACCCATTATGCGTATAATCCAGGTGTGAATAATTAACTGAAGGTTTAGAATTAATACATGAATGTATAATTTATATTTTAGTAAACAAATCAATTTATTTTGCAGAATATAAATATTATTGATAAGATAAATTGTTGCCTGATACCTTCCGATATATATTTGGATTATTAAATAAGACAATTGAAAAGAACGAACAAATTATACAGATAAATCAGAGGAAAAGATCATGCAAATATTAATTGTCATCCAAACTAATTTAAACAGCGAGTTCGTTAACAAGACTGTAAGCTCAAATATTATATTGTTAAAAAATTATATGTTAAAAAAAAATTTATTAGATCTCGTACATTACAGCACATCATAGATCAGTCTGATTAATTGCCCGAACAAACATAATTAAAGATTTAATTAATATCACTTTTGCAGAAATTTACAATATGTAAATTTCGTAAACATTAATAGTGACGAAGCAGCTACACGATTCTTGGATCTTAAAAATGGTGGAAATGTGCGGCAGGGAGAGGAGAACCTAGTCAACCACTAGGTACAACATTAACAATGGATTTTCAAAATTTTCTCACAATACTTTCTCATGAAAAAAATATATTTTTTTCGTTCAATCAATTAGAAATGCAAAATAATTTTACTTATAACATAATATTATATATTTTTCGGAGAATTAAAATTTGCATCGACAAAGCCGTAATGGGAAAGTTGAAAATTAGCGGTGATCTACGAAAAGCAATAAAATTAGTGAAATTAATGGTCAATTTAAAGTCGAAACTTACTTTGAAAAATTAAATAGCGTTTTCTTAAAAAGAACCGACATATTAACTAATTAAGGAAAAATTATTCCTACTTATAAAAGTTTTGTTACTTTTTGTAAAAGCTTAATACGATAATATAAATTATTTAAAATATTAAAAAAAACTGAAGTAAAATATATTTTTATATATTTTTGTAATATATTTTGTAACGCTAAATGATAAAAATTAAATAAGTTACGTATGAAAATATTTATTTATGTAGATTGAACTTTACTCATACATTTATAATAAAATGAACGTAGTTATTCATATTCAACATTTCCACAAGTTCCGAAAATGATAAAATAGACCAACTCCAGCAAAAAGTCTAATGTATCATAATTATCTTATAGTTGAAAGATTATCAAGCTTTATGCCTGGATGGTTGCTTACATACAAGTATAACTGCCAAAATGAAATGAGATCACGAAGTGATATTTACACACCTGCGTGCTGCAATTTTGACGTATTTAAATTTCTGTAGCAGTTGCTGAAATACCACATAATAGGTTTCATAGTTAAAAAAATGGCATAAGATTTTCTGTAGAATATCAAGTGGATATAAAGCTGCTATTGCACAGCAGACAGCATTCTTCACTGGAAGAATTTTTCTTCGGATGTGTTGACTCCAGGTTTATTTGAATTGTTCTCGTTTAGAACACTAAAACTGAATGACATGTCCCTTGACACAGCAGGCCGTTAACCACGATACCCAGTAGATCCAAGGTTCCTTTATCTGAGATTAAGACCAGCCTTCTTTGTTTCGAAACTTCTTTACATTGCGTTATATTCTTAAGACTCTTTGCAAGTTACAAAGGACAGAAACGCTACATGGATTAAAAAAGTGTAATAGTTTAATTTATATAATCTTGAACATTTTAAATCCGTTTACGTCGCTTTGCTTGTTGCATATGTTTATCACCTGATGCTGAACCAACTACTACTGCCATCATCCCTTTTTAAAATTTGGAGATTACACCAGATCTAATGAAACATGCTTAGATTGCAAATGTATATTTACTGTATCCAGAAGAAATGAAATTACATTGACAGAAGTACCAGCTAGTTCTCCACGCCTATCTGAAACAACATTATATCATCTTGTTAAACAATAATATATTAAATGTAACTTGGTCTTTTAAATTTGAATTTATAAACATCTAACAAATAAATATGTTTTTCTTGCTATTCATATCATTATATTTTCAGTAATATATTATGTGTTGTCTCTTGATATATTAACTGCTTAATTGTATTTTGCAACGAACCTTGCACACTAAACACTGTTTTTGCTCCTGATACGAGTGGATAGTTCTTCGTCTTATATTCTTATATCGCATTGATTATAAAAGTGTATGAAATTGCCTTTATGCAGTCATGTAGAATTATGTACATACAAATTGGCGATTAAGTAGCTATGTGTTCAAATTCAATTCCGAATAATGCTCTAGAAAGCGTCCCAGATAACAAACTGCAAGATGGTGGCGACACCATACCAGCACTATATTGCCACTTCTGAGAAGTGTCATAGTCATTTTCCTATATTTATAGTTATTGAGAGAGTCGTACATATTTCTTTCAACCCGTCATAAACTAAAAATATTATTTATAAAAAAATATTACTAAGAAAATAAAAATTCATGCTGTTGCGTCCCTAACTTCGCCTTGTGTAATTTCTTAAATAACATGCTGTCATCGTATTTAATATAACCTTCAATTACATGAATTTGTAACAATAAATTGAAGAAAATATATATAAAGTAAATGTATACATTTTTATAATAAAGTAATTAATGACTTTATGGAAAAAATCGACGTATCGAGCTAGTTTATAGAAAATAATAAAATCGAGTTCTTATATCTTTGTTTCGTGCCGGTGTATCTCTTTTGGAATCAAAATAAATAAATTGCTTAGTGTAGTCATTTTTCATATTCGTTCATAATTTTTATGGAAATAGCTTCTCCATTAGTAAATGTCAGCCTGCGCCACTACCACGCGCGTAGCTATGGTGAGCTGATAGTATGATTGACACGGCCGTGTAGCCCGTGTGCTATATCGCGATGCATTAATAATGCCGTGGTACGAGCGTCGTTCGTTGCTCGTTGTTTGCCAAACATCGGTTGTTTGCAAACCTATGACCGGTTACTTTCATTTTTTAAAATGAATTGGTATGTTCATTCTTCCCTAATATGATAGAGCATTTTAAAACGAGTTCAACGACCTGCAACATGAAGCCATTGAAGGTTATAAAAAGTAAAGTAAGGCGATGATACTTACGGCTTTGATAGTAAATGAGACATGCGTATTGTAAACAGTGGTGGAATGTGTAATGTTTACCGTTTACTTCACTGTCAATAAATACTTTTCGAAGGGCATTTTAATAATTTGCAGGATAAGTTAAACATGATAAAATTAGTATTGAAATATCGGTTCGATTACGTTTGGTTAGGCTGTTCTTTGTGTCGCCCATTTTATAAGTACTGAGCTGCGGATTCCTCAGGACAGCTCACAAAATTGTTGAACTATGAAAGATTATCATTGTGAAATTGAATCAAAAGGTAATTAAATTCCATTAGATTGTAAACAAATCTTAATATTCCATTTTAAATAGTAAAGTAAAATACTCTTTACAAAACTACAAGAATGGATACACACTTCGCTAAGATAAAAAATTATTTACAAGAATTAGATAAGAATATCTCAGCAAATTTTAAATATTAAGCTAGCGAACCAAGCAATACGTTTTCAGTAATTAAGAATATGAAAAATTCTTGAACATTCCAACAGAAAGATGTTCTAATCAGTAAATAGAAAAATCAAACATTTAATTTCAATTCCAGAATACAACTGTGATGCAGAGAAATGCAGAGACGAGCATACCGACACACGGTAACACAGTATGTCCCTCAGGACATGTATGCACCAAGGAGTTGAACCACACGATCGCGCCTCGACGCGCATACGTCAGACAGTTGGAGCAGACACCAACCACAGCCTCCGCACGAGGACCATTTCACGCACCACGAGGGTCGCCCGCAGTTACGCACACATATTCGTATTATGCTCATGTCTATAACCAAGCGAATTCTAGTATTTAAGCATACGGCACTCTATGTACAAACAGGACGCAACACACAAGTATAGCATAAGTCATTTCATGTGTAATCATAATTTTAGAAAGCGTATTATTCATAATTAGAGCCGTGCCAGTTCACGCCGGCCGCGCACACTTCACCACGACCGTCCGCACCACCACGAGTGTCGAGAGTCCTCCCCATTCCAGGTCCTAGCGTTCCCGCGCGATCCGAGGAGGTCGCGGATCCGCGAGTCAACGAAGAGATCAAGCCCAGCGCTCGATGAGTACAAATCGATCCAAGCGCTCATCGCGACCGTACCTATCATGCCTCCGGGCCTTGCTCCACCTCACTTGAAGATGTTTGCTATTTCGTTACTATTCTAACTCAGAATTCAAGTTGCTATTTCCAATTCTAACTTTAACTTTATTCTAAATCAACGATTCTAGTACTTAGCCATTCTTAGCATAGTGCAGTAAAGTGTAAGCTTAGGTTTTACTTAGAATATATTTTATTTTTACCAGTATTTACAAACTCTCATTATTACCACAGCATTCCTTGCCTTAAATTAAATTAAATTCATTACGATACGAAGTCTTTCACGATTTCACGCATCTTCCAAAATCATTCAAGGAGTTCTGACCATTAGTCACGCTTAGTTACCGACCAGTTAAAGTGGCCCTCCGCTTAACTGCACCAAGCCACAGTTCGACTAAGGAGAAGATATCCATCGTTTTCCATATCTCTGGATCGGCAAACTAGAGCGGCCCTCTCCGCTAGTGGATCCGTATCTGGTGTTTTGGAATCCGATTTGAATGCGCCTTTCCGCAATGGATAAATGAAACTCGACGCGTGGGAAGGAAGAACTTCCTGCGTTCTCCAGTACGCGAATACGTAGATACAAGCAGCTACTCCATCGTCGACCACTGCTCCGTCTCATCTCCTACTGTCTGCCGACCGGACAGCCTTTCCGCATCGCCGCCTTCGTCGCCGATCCGCACCAGAGATCAGCCTGCCTGGGTGCTCGTTCCATTGTCGATTCCGCCTCACAGCCCGTATACAGGAACCATACCAGAGGATGATCCTCGCCGAGGACGATACCTGGAACGACGTTAGTAATTAGCGGCTTCCAAGACTTCGAAAGGTAAGTCCCCTTTTTTATATACTCGCGTCCGTGACTTTCGCGCAGTGTTTCGCGATCCAAAAAGAACCCGCTCTTCCATCCAATTGTGCGAGTCGAACCATTCGAGACTGCGTGCTGCTCCGCCATACGGTTAATTTTCCGCGACCCCAGACGTGATACATCTATGAAAGGAAAAATATTTGGAAAACTTTAATTATAGTCTTTAATACAAGCAGTTGGACAGTATTTCAATTTTTGATGAAATTGATGAAAGTCAACCATCTTCAAATGATCAGAATCTTTGCCGTTTGAACAATAAGTGACTAACAAATAACTGCATAAATTTCAGGCTTATGAACATACTGATTAAGCCTTATGCAGACACGTTTATAACCGAGTTACTAAATAATAATCAACACTAAATAATCATCTTTAAACTTAAACGATTACACCTGGCATATATATAAAAATATTGCAAACGTGAAAATTAAGTGGTTTATCAAGAACTCTTTTAAAAGAACGGACGAAGCCAATAGAAATCTTTGTTGAAGTAAGCAAGTTCTAAAGTTTCAAGCAACGCGATGGCCCTTATCTGTCTACGTTACATAGCAAGTGAGTTCTGAAGTTCTACGAAAGCCGATGGAGCTCCTCACTATCAACGTTTCAAAGCAAGTTCACAAATTCTAAGTTCAACGCTTAAAACTTTGTGTGTTCTATATATCTATGTAAAGTGATTGTCCCTATCAGTTTATACGTTTCAGAGTACGTAAGATGCAAAGTTCTATGCAACATGATTTCGCTTCTTACTTCTACGTTTCATAGTAAGCACTTCCTACATCTTCATACAACGCGATGCAGCTTCACAGTCCTGCGTTTCAAAGTAATTCCCAAAGTTCCACGAAAAGGGATGTCGCATCTGAGTGTCTACATGTCAGTATGAGCAGCTTTGAAGATTCCTTGCAACAAGATGGAGCATCTCAGTACTATAATTCGTCGTAAGCAATAAAAAAATATTCTGTGCTATAAGATGGTGCTTCTCAGTTTCACACTTCAAAGCAAGTATGTAATGTTCTATGCATCGCATTGTGCTTACCTGCTTCTACATTTCAGAATAATGTGAATGCTACAATTCCCTCCAACGGAATGGCCCTTCATAGTGTCTACGTTTCAGAACAATAGAGTTCCTATGCCCCATTAAATACCATGGCGCATCTTATTTCAACGTTACAAAGTAAGTAAGCAGTAACATTCTATGCATTGCATTATGCTTATTTGCTCCTACATTCCAAACGACTGTGAAATTTACAGTTTCAAGCAACGAGATGGTGTTTCAGTGTCTGCGTTTTGAACGAATAGAGTTCTAATGCACTATGCATTGCGATGACGCATATAATTTCAACGCTTCAAGGTAATTAGGTTGTAATGTCTTATGTATCACATTATGCCTAACTGCTACTACGCTTCAAAAGAATGTGAATCTTACAGTCGCTTGCATCGGGATGGCAATTCATAGTATCTGCTTTTCAAACCAATAGATTACTTTGTGCATCGCGAGGGCGCATATCATTTCAGCGCTTCAAAGTAAGTAGGTTGTAATGTTCTACGCATCGAAATCTTCTCATTTGCTTCTATGCTTCAAAATAATGTGAATCCCTCATCACTTCATTGCAACGGAGTGGTTTTTTATAATGTCGTTGTATCAGAGGAATATATTTCTAATGCTTCATGCATCGCGATGGCCCATATCTTTTCAACGTATCTAGATAAGTAGGTAGTAATGCTCCATGCGTCGCATTATGCTTACCTGTTACAACGCTTCAAAAGTATGTGTAATGTACAGTACCCTGCAACCAGATGGCGCCTTCTAGTGTCTTCGATGCAACGCGGTAGTGTTCTATTGCTCCATATAATGCGATGTCTCTCGACGTTACAAAGTGAGCAGTAACATTCTATGCATCATATCATGCTTATTTGCTTCTACATTCCAAAGGAATGTAAATTATACAGTTCCGTGAAACGAGAGAGAGAACGTTATTGCTCTGGAAGGTAGATACTACGAAGTGCCATTCCGTTGCATGGAACTGAAGAATTCACATTCTTTTAAAGTATAGAAGCAGAAAACAATATTTCTGCGAGTAGAAGATTGCAACTTACTTTCTTCGAACCGTTGCAACGGGATGCGCTTCCGCATTGCAAGGAGCATTACATCTTTATTGCTTTTACACGCAGACACTATGATGCGCTATCCCGTTGCAAGTAACTATGTTCTTCATATACTTTTGACGTATAGAGGGAGATGAAATCAATACATTGTATAGAACATTAGAACTTACTAACTTTATAACATTTAATGAGATGTGTCACCGCATTGAATGGAGTGTTAGAACTCTATTGCTTTGACACGTAGGCATAATGATGCGTAATCCAGTTGGAAGGAACTGTGAAGCTCAGATTCGTTTAATGTGTAGAAGCAGATAAGAATGAAGCAGTGCATAGAAGATTACAGCTACTGGAGTTTTTATAGTGTCTATTCTGCTTAGATTTAGCGGAGAGTGTAAGTATATATACTAATTAGAAATGTTTATTTAAAACATCCTGAAATGATACAAAATTATATGGAATTTAATTGTACTGGAGCAATTGGACGGATTACCTATTTACTCTTGACTAAAATATATGATAAGTGTGAATATATATACTAATTTGAAATTTTTACTTTGAACATCATGAAGTGTGAATTCAACAGAGACATTTAATTGTAGAACTGAGAAACACTATCGCGTTGCATGGACGTTTGGAACTCAACTACTTTGACAAGTAGACATTATGAAGCTCTATACAGTAACATGGAACTATAGAAATAACATACATAGTAGTGTAGAAACTAGTAAGCACGATTGTATTGTGTAGAACCTTACAACTTACTTACTTTGACACATAGAACTAAGAATTTCCATCGCGTTGCATGGAACATTGGATGTTAATTACATTGACAAGCTGGTATTTAGGAGAGCTATAGAGTAACATGGATATGTAGAAATTGCATGTAATTGTATTGTAGAACCAAGTATGCATAGTGGCTTGTATTGAAGCTTACTACTTACTTACGTTGAAAGGAGAAGCCATCACGCTACAAGGAACTGTAGAATTCACATCACTTTGAAGTCCAGAAGCAGATAAGCATAACGCAATGTATAGAACGTTACAGCTTACATGCATTAAAACGTAAGAAGGAGATGCGCCAACACATTGCAAGTAGCCGCAGAACTTTATTGCCTTGACAACTAGACACTGTGAAGCGCAATCCCCTTGTAAGGAATTGTGGAATTCATATTCTTCTGAAGTGCAGAAGTGGATAAGCATTATGCTATGCATGGAACATTACAACTTACTTACTTTGTATCGTTGAAAAGAAATGTTGCATGGTGCATTAGATGTCAATTACTTTGATAAGTTGAGACTTAGAGAAAATCTTCACATGTGTAGATGCGGTGCCCTCCGTGGCATACTGAATACTTTTGGGTTCTTATGGTTGTCCTGCTTGTTCTGCTTTCGGTGTAATCGTCATCAGAATGTCACCTGATTTCTCCGTAGTACGTTGATTCGTGGAACGTGAATGGTCCGATAGTCTCCCGTCGACCCGACTTGCGGTTGAGCTTGCCCTTGCGTTCATCTCTGGTACACAGTTGGCCCGTTTCTCCAAAAACTCTAGAAGATCCGTGTAAGACGGCACCTTGTTGTCTTTACTGTGAGTCCCATTGGAATAACGTATTAGCATTTATCTTTCCTCGAATGATGGAAAGCAGAAGTGTTCCATTGCGAGATGTTTTCTTTGGAATTTTTCAGTGCGCGCAGAAGTTGGTTGACGGTGTCGACGATATTGCCCAGTGTTTCTGCAGTGTTCCTTGGCGGTTTAAGAATATTCCAGATTGCATCACAATATTTAGTGGCAGCCCGACTTATACAGTCGTATTTACCTTTCAATAACTCAATCGCGTCGAGATATGATATCGAATCAGAGCGAGTTGTGATAGAGAAGTAGTCGTTTTGAATTTTGTAAAGACGTGACGTTTCTGTTTCGTTTTATTCTTCGAGGTCAAATTGGATGCCATCGAATCGTTTCCACGTTTCAGTTAACGCGTAAAGATGGGTTTGTAGTAAACGTATATCCGGTTGTTCTGATGTTTTGCCTGTGTTAAGGAGTCGCGTGAAGGTAGTGATTTGACCGAATGTGGTACCACGTTTACGCCGCAGTGAACTGAGAATAATTTCATGGGGAATGGACTGAGCTTTTTCGAGCGATCGGGTTGTCATCGTGGAACATGAATAAGAAAGGAATGGACGAATAAACGAGTCTACCTTTTCAATGTGAAGATATCAGGTTTGTTAAGCTCCGTCATGATGTCTGGATTCCCTGGTATGTCCGACTTGTTGCTGCTGAGAATCTCAATTTGTCCTGGAGCGTTGGCTTGATTACTGGCATGATTCTTCGATCACTGAATGTTGATTGATTGACACTGTAGTTCGGGCACTCACGTCACTGATTTTAACTGTTCGTTTTTATAACTCGCAGTCGACGAAGCTCATTTTCGGTTGATAAGCCTACGAAGGACGTAAATCTTCATTACGTATCTTTTCGTTACAGTTGCAACGTGCGCTCTAATACCTGTTACAGTAATAGGGAAGTAGATAGATATAATTGGAATTGATACGATTCCTTAACAAACAATTATACTTAACTTAAAATGAATTAAAAGGTTTTAGTGTTTTTCATGTTCTCGGATATGTCTGAATCTGAATTTCTACTAAACTCATCAGTCATGAAGTCAGAGTGTTTTAATGTGAATTTGTATGGAGGGGTGGTCAAGGGTGTGGCAAATCAATGAGACGTTATTGGTGGAAAATCTGTAGATTTGCTTCTTTCTCTGGAACTGGGAGGAGACAAGAAGGCGCGAAGAGTGGGATCAACGGTTGTAGGTTGGTTGCGACAATTGCGAGAAGCGGGAAATAAGACAATAAAACGGCCAGCTGCATGGTATACACAATTTGAAGAATCACTACGAAGGCTTGATTTTGAAATTTACGATGAGACGACATCTTGTTGCTTTACGAGTTTATTGCTACTATGTGTTTAATAGGGATTTTGCAGAATTTGTGAAATGAGGATGCATGGAGCATGAGAACTGCATTGCATTGGCACGCAAGCATCATGAAGCGCCATTTCGTTGCATGGAATTAAAGAATTTCCATTCTTCGGAAATGTAGGAACAAATAAGTATAGCGATGTGTACAGATGATTACAGCTTATTTATTTTGAAAGGTAGAAATGGGATGTGCTATCACATTGCATAGATTAATAGAGCTCTACTGCTTTGACACTTAAACTCTTTTATGCTCCATGAAATTGCATGGATCTGTAGTATTCACATTCTTATGAAGTGCAGAAGCAGGAAGGCGTAACGCTACGTATAGAGGAGTACAACTTAATTACATCGAAGCGTTGAAATGAGATGCTCCATCGCATTGCATGTAGCATTAGAAATCTACTGCATTGATGCACAGACACTATGAAGTATCATCTCCTTGCAAGAAACTGTGGAATTTACATTCTTTTAAAGCGTAGGAGCAGGCAAACATAATCGTGAGCATAGAAAGTTACATCTTACATCGAAATGATGAAATGTGATGCGCCATCGCATTGCATGCAGCAGTAGAACTCTGCTGCTATAATACGTGAACACTATAATGCCGCAACCCAATGAATGGAACTATAGAATTCACATTCGTTAGAAGTGTATAAGCAGATCAGCATAATGATATGCTTAAAAGATTACAGGTTACTTACTTTGAAAAGCTGAAATGAAATGTATTATCGCGTTGCGTGGAACATTAGAACTTCATGGTTTTCACACGCAGATACTGTGAAGCACCATCCCGTTTCAAGGAACTGCAGAGTATACATTCCTTTAATGTGTAGTAGCAGGCAAGCATAATGTTATTGAAGGATAATGAAATAATCTTAATTTAAATGTTAATCAATAACTCAGGTTTAATGTCAATCTTACGTACGTGGAATATTCTAGAATGCGAGTGAGAGCGAATGTGCGAAGCAAATGAGTTTTTCGTGTGAGTGTTTTAAAATAATGAAGCAGTTGTTCATTAGCAGTCTTTGGAGTAATATCTCAGTTGAAAAGAACTATTTAATGATATAAAAAATCTTATAATTGTCTTTTATTAATAAGTTTCCTACAATTTTGGGGTTTCGGGCGTAGTAATTATCAAGAAGACATTCAAGAATTAAATCGGATACGTTCTAAAGATTGAAGTATTATCGAATATTTGAAGACAGAGCGTTCAAGATAATTCCTTGACGGTCTAGAACGTTCAAGAAGATACTCAAGCGATGCGAGTGTAGTTTTTAGAGATAGTGCGAGAACGAAAATTAATTATTCGTGTGGAGACAATTCGAGTTTAAACGCAAGTGTCGAGTAATAATTTTTACAATGATCGATTTGAGTAAAATTATTTTTATTAATTACAGTTACAGCGCTAAGAGAGGTATTAATAGAGCATAAACTACTTACTGCTGGTTCGAAAGCTGAATTAATTTCCCGTTTGATGGAAGTTGACCCAGACGGAACGTGAAGTTCATGAAGATAATGAGGAGTCGTGTGCTGGTGTATTAGCAGAACGTGAGTTAGCCGTGTTGCGCCTTGAGTTAGATCCGGTGCGACAAAAATTACAGGTTGAGTAAAATTCGAAAAATGAGCAACGAAGATCGATGCGTAATTTTGAAGGCGAACTATTTGATGTTGTTAGTAGCGGTGACAATTTCTTAATAGTCTAAAGTAAATCTGGTGATTATAAAATTTGGGAGAAGCAGACCAAATTATTCAAGACGACATATAAATTGGAAGATGACGTTGCACGAATACTTATCGGTATGCTACTGAAGGGAAAAGCACTTGAATGATTTCTTTCTAAACCAGAATATACAACTATGGCATTCAACCGACTGCTGGAAGAATTATGAGTTGTTTTATCATCCGCAAAGCAAAATTGAAACGAAGAAGAAATTTGAAGAGCGGTTATGGAACAGGAACGAGACGTTTCATGAATATTTGCACGAGAAGAACATTCTTGGAAATCGAGTACCAATCAACGACCATGAAATACTTGAATATCTGATTGACGGCATTCCCGATGAAATGCTCCGGAACCACGCGCGTATTCTACAGTTTACAACAACCAATCAACTTTCGAAAGCGTTTGAAAAGGTAATTCTTCGAGATCGAGGTATGTCGAGTGTGCAGAGGTCAACAAAGTTTGAGATATGTAATGACAGTTTCGTTAGAAATGAAAGAAAAGAGATTGTCAATGTGGATGAGATAAAAGAATTTATCGGTAATATTGTACGATGTTATAATTGTGGTGAGCACGATCATATTAGCGTGAATTGTCCAACGAAAGATCGCGGTGTAAAATGTTTTATATGTGAAGAACGTGGACATATTGCGTCGAAACGTTCCAAGAAATTTAAAGCGAGTGAAGAGAGCTGCGCGACATTAGGAGTATCGTACCGAAAGTATCTCAAAAATGTTTTACTTAACGGATGCGAGATCAAAGCATTAATGGATTCAGGAACTGATTTTAGTTTAATTCGCACAGACGAGTACATTAAGCTTGGTTCTCCGCAATTACGACGCAATGAATTACATTTCGAAGGTTCAAGGAATAGTACAACATTAGGTGAGTTTCAAGCAGAAATTTCCGTAGATGGGCACTCATATTGATTTGAATACAAGTAATCTCTGATACCATTGTGCGACACAAGCTGTTAATAGGAACGAATTTCTTAAATGTAACCGATGTCAGCATTAGAGATGGTAAAGTAATCATTCGTTCATTATCGAAAGTAACGCGCGAAATTGTTGAAAGAGAAAATATAGTACCGGAAATATTTTAAATAGATGTAACGAGTGACGTGTTAGAAGAAAATCAAGTTGATGTGTCTGGTGTATTAGATCCTAATTAGCGAGTGACGATAGAAAATCTTGTTAGTAGTTACAAGCCAAGTAAAACCTTTAAACGTGAAATTCCATTGAAATTAATACTGAAAGGCGAAGAGTCTGTATATCAATCAGCGAGACAATTGTCAGCGTTGCAAAAAGAGATTGTTAATGCGCAGATAGAACAGTGGATTGTGGCTGGAGTCGCCTAGTTGCCTACTTCTGATTATGCGATTCCGGTTTTCCTCGTTCGGAAGAAAAATGTTTCGTTTGGATTATGTGTGGATTATCGACAAATTAATAAGAAAATTATTAAAGATAGATATCCGTTACAATTGATCGAAGATCAATTAGATTTGTTTCAAGGCACGCGCATTTTTATTACTCTTGACTTGAGAAACGGTTTCTTTCACATGTGACAGGATAAGTCAGGTTGAAAGTATACAGCATTTATTGTATCAGATGGTCATTATGAAGTCTTACGAATCCCTTTTGGTCTATGTAATTCACCAGCAGTTTTTCAAAGGTTTATAAATACTATATTTAGAGATCTTATTCGAGAGAGAATAGTTTTAGCATACATAGATTATTCGATTACTTCATCACATGATATTAAAAGTAGGATCAAAAATCTTGAAAGAGTTTGAATTATAGCAAGCGGAGCCGGTTTAATATTCAGTTGGGAAAAGTATTGTTTTGTGCAAACTTCTGTCAAATTTCTCGGGCATGTATGGTTATATATATAATGTATATATATAGCAATGGTTATGTTCGCCCCTCGCTAAAACTGATGCAATCCGATGACTTCCAATGTTAAACACATACAAAGTTTTCTTAGACTAATCGGGAATTTTCGTAAATTTACACGTGAATACCCAGTAATTACGCGACATTTGTCTAACCTTCTGCAAGCGAATACTAAATTTTGTTTTAGAGTGACTGAAAAGGAAGCATTCATACGACTTAAATTTTTACTGAGTGAGAACCGAATAGTGAATTTGTATCAAGTAGAAGTAGAGATGGAGTTGCATACAGATGCTTCTGCGTTAGGGTACGGAGCACTTTTATTTCAAACAAATAACAAAGATCAACCTTTTCACCACGAATATTATTTTTTAGTGGTAAGACAGCTTCTCTTGAATCTAAATGCAGTAGCTATGAGTTTGAGGTTTTAGCAATAGTAAAAGCTTTGAAGAAATTAGGAGTTTATTTACTAGGTATTTCATTTGTTATTGTTACTTATTGCCGAAATTTTACTCTTACAATGAATAAGATAGATCTTTGTTTGTGAGTTGCGTGATGGACATTATCGTTAGAAGAATTTGATTACCGGATACAGCATCGCCCAGAGAAGGACATGATACATATTGCTGCGCTTAGTAGAAATGCACCTCCTGCGATTTTCTTAATCGATGAATCTGATGCAAGCCTTACAGAACGTTTGCAGAAAGCACAGGAAGATGATGAGACTGTTATGAAACTTCGAGATTAGGTACTTCAAAACAAGACGAATGATTATGATCTAAGGGGAAATTTTCTGTACAGAGCAAGAAATAAGGCAAGCTTATGAGTGTGGACATTTGTCTATAGTCAAGACTGAGGCTATCGTACGTAAAGATTATTGGATTCCAAATCTTGGGCAGCAAGTGGAAAAGGTGGTAAAGAATTGTGTTACATGCATCTTAGCCGGAAAGATGCAGGGGAAGCAGGAGTGTCATTTAAATCCGATTGAAAACGGGAGTATTCCTTTTAATACATTTCATATCGATTATCTTGGACCGCTGCCATCAGCAAAGAAAACGTATCAGTTCATATTTGTAGTGGTAATTGCTTTTGCAAAATTTACATGGCTTTATACTACAAAACCTACTACTACAGCTTAAGTTTTGTCACGCCTAAAAAAGCTAGCGAATATTTTTTGTAATCCGCGTCGAATAATTTCTGATAGGGGTACGGCTTTCACAGCAAATGGTTTCAAGCAATATTGTCAAGAAAAGAATATAAAACGTGTTTCAACTATAACAGGAATTCCTAGAGCTAGTGGTCAAGTTGAACATCATAATAGAACATTCATACTGTTGTCAGCAAAATTAGCTGCACCTAAGCCCTGTGAATGATGTAAGTACTTAGAAGTAGGTCAAAAATGTTTGAAATGAACAATACATCGAAGTATTGGCACGTCACCATTTCATCTTCTCTCTGGGACACATTCACGTCTTAATGTCATCTTGGCATCCGAGACATACTTGAAAAGGAATGGATCGCACGTTTTCAAGATAAACGAGATGAAGTACGACTCAAGCACGCAAAAATATATCCAGAATCCAACGAGAGAATAGGCGAACTTTTAACAAGAGTAGACGAAAAGCTAGAATTTATCGTGAAGGAGATCTAGTAGCAATTAAACATGTACAACAGAGTCCTGGTCTAAAAATAGCTCATAAATATTTTGAATCGTATGAAGTTGCACGAGTTTTAAGCAATCAACGATTTGTAGTTCGAACGGTAGGGGAAGGAAAAGGACCCCTACAAACATCTACGTCAGCAGATTCTATGAAATCGTGGATCGAAGAAATCTATGACATTTATCTCAAATCAGAGACGATATGAATGAAGACATTCGGGACGAATGTTCATGCAGGATAGGCATGCCAAGTGAAGGATAACGAAATTATCTTAATTTAAAAGCTAATCAATAATTCAAGTTTTAAATGTTAAGTGCCTGGAATATTCTAGAATGCGAGCGAGAGCGAATGTGCGGAAAAAATGAGATTTCGTGTGTACGTTTTAAAACGATGAAACAGTTGTTCATTAGCAGTCTATGGTGTAATATCTCAGTTGAAAGGAACTATTTAATGATTTACAAAACCTCGTAATTGTCTTTGATTAATGAGTTTCCTACGTTATGCACAAAAGATTGCAGCTTACTAAATTCGATACGTACAAATGAAATGCACAGTCGCATTGCATGGAGCATTAGAACTCCATTGCTTTGACAAGTAGACACTATAAAACGCCACCCTGTTGCATGGAAGTGTAGAATTCACAACCTTATGAAGTGTAGAAGCAGAATGAGCATAATGCTATGCATACACGATTACACCTTACTTTAAAACGTTGACATGAGGTGCGACATCGCATTGCATGGAGCGTTAGGACTCTCTTCATTTGACACGTAGACACTGTGAAGCGCCATCCCGTTGCTTAGAACTGTAGAATTCACTTTCTTTTGAAGTATAGAAGCAGATAAGCATAATGCTATGCATGGAGGATTGCAATTTACTTAGAGTGAAACGTTGGAATCAGATTCGCCCCGGTATTGAATGGGGTATTAGAACTCCATTGCTTTGACACGTAGACATTATGAAGCTCCTTCCTGTTGCATGGAACTGTAGAATTCACATTCTTATGAAGTGCATACGCAGATAAGCGTAATCCTATGCATAGAATGTTTCAGCTTACTTACTCGGAAACATTGATGTGAGATTCGTCACCGCATGTTATGTAGCATTAAGACTCTGTTGGTCCAACAGGCAGGCTGTATGAAGGGCCATCTTGTTGCATGAACATGTAGAATTAACATTCTTTTGAAGTGTAGTGGCAGATGAGTATAATGCTATCCATAACAGCTTACTGCTGTTGGATTGTTTCACATGTCAACGGAGAAACAAAAATGAATCTTGAGTTAGGAAATAGAATCCAGTATATAAACTGTGAAAGAGTTATGTCGGTTCGAGTAGGGGTCACGACTGTTTATACCTAGTGGCCTGAAAGGAAAGCACGTGCAGAGTTTGCGTCGTGTATTTCTTTAGGGGGACACTATATTTCCTATGTGGAGTCCTCACAATTATTAGAGTTTTTAAAACGTAAAGATGTACCTTCAGACCTTAAGAATAAAGTTGCAGACTATAAAAAAACTTTGGACAGCTTTTCTTTTATATTTACCCATAATTCAATAGGTTATGGGCCTAGTTTACGGATTTTAATAGTAGTAACACTTTAGTAGATATTCTTTTCAGTGATTACTTTTGTGTATGTGACTATGTGATTATATGTGTAATATCAGAAGTATAAATAAGTGATTAAATTGCAGAAGAAACATTGTTAGTGAATATAAACCTTTCTTCAAGAAAAAAAAGGAGAAATATGAAAAGTACAAAGACCAAGAGAAACATTAAACAATTTGGTGGTGATTGCTACAGTATGTGGCAATTGAGAATTGGTGCACAGTTAAGCTAATTGAATAATTATTGATGAACCCATTCCAGTAAGAATAACTGCAGATTGGAAGAAAGCAGAGAGGATTGCAAAAGGTGTCATTGCTGAAAATTTGGCAGATTCCTTTTTGAGCTTCGCAAATAATGCGAAGACTGCTGCTGAAATTTTGCACAAAATTGGATGGCATATATGAAAGGGAGAGTTTAGCCACGCAATTGGCTGTTGGAAAAAAATTATTAAGTTTAACTACAGGGAGAGCAGCCCTTGATCAAATGTTTTACAACACTGAACGACATAATCACAGAACTCTTAGCAGCGTGTGTAAAATTAGAAGAAACGGATAAAGCTTTCCATTTACTGCTAACCCTTCCAACGTGCTATGGCGAGTAATTACGGCGATAGAACGTTTTCCGAAGACAACCTAACATTAGCGTTTATAAAAACTGGTTTAGTGGTCCACGATGTAAAATTACGAACAGGCTACTCGACAAGCGAGAATGTATTACATACTCAGAAGATACATACAGATAGAGACAATTTTAATCCAAAAGTACATAAAAGACAAACTAATAGAAACGGCAAAATGGAATAATTTAAATGGCCAAAGAAACAATAAATATAAAATGCCATCATTGTGGAAGAAAGGGAATAAAATAAAAGAACGTTTTTATTATTAAGAACGGTCGAGCACGCGGGATAGAAAAAGGTAATCGCCCAGGCAGCTCAAGAAACAGAAGAATTGGATATTGAAAAGGCTGGGACATCCTCGTTTGCCTTTATGACGGGGTACAATGAAAATGGGGAAGGCCATAGAAAGAAATTAAAGTTTCTGTTGGATTGCGGAGCGTCGGATTACGTTATCAAACGTGACAATGTCTTTCCGACATTCGAGGAGTTGAGTACACCCTTGAAGATTTTAATGGCAAAAAGGTGCTATCCGTTAGAAGAATGCAAGAAGCAGGAATGGACATCGTATTTGTGATAGATGGAAACGTTGAGGTAATGAAAACTGGTCAGAAAATAATGAAAGGTAAGGGAAAAAATAACTTATCTATTACTGATTTTCAAATGGAAAATGGTGAAACATTGATTAATCACCAGATTCATAGTGCAGTAAATAATGACTATGAACTGTGGCATTAGCGTTTGGTCCACATTGGAAGATCAAAATTCGTAGAATTGAAGAATAAAAATGTGGTCAGTGATGTAAGTCATATTGAAATGACAGTGCTGAATGATAATTTATGTGAGGCTCGCATTAAAGGTAGGCAAGCACGATTATCATTCGAAAAGGTAAAGAATATGGAGCATGTAAAGTGACCATTGCTTATTATTTATTCAGATGTATGTGGTTTTATTATTCCTTCAACTATTAACGGAAATAATTATTTTCGCCTATTTGTGGACGAATATACACTTTACTGTGTAACATATCTGATTACATATAAATCAAAAGTACTTTTTGCATTTAAAGATTATGTAACTAGAAGCGAGGCTCATTTTAATTTAAAAGTTGTTCACTTGTGTAGCGATGATGGCAGAGAATATCTGTCAAATGAGATGAAAGATTATACTTTATATATTAGATATAAGATGA
Organism: Xylocopa sonorina; assembly: GCF_050948175.1. Taxonomy (NCBI): domain Eukaryota; kingdom Metazoa; phylum Arthropoda; class Insecta; order Hymenoptera; family Apidae; genus Xylocopa; species Xylocopa sonorina. The sequence goes on along the minus strand of NW_027490504.1, from coordinate 16,598 downwards.
TATATTACACTTCAAAAGAATATGAATTCTACAGACATATACATCGGGACGGCGTTTCATAGTGTCTACGTGTAAAAGTAATAGAGTTCTAATGCTGCATGCGGTGCGGTGGTGTATTTCATTTCAACGTTCGGAAGCAATAATGTTGCAATGTTCTATGTATCGCATTATCCTTACCTACTTCTATGCTTCAAAAGATTGTGAATTCGACTGTTCCTTGCATCGTGATGGGGTTTCATATTGTCTGCTTGTCAGAGCAGTAGTGATCTCATGCTCCACGCGATGCGATGGCACATCCAATTTCTACGTTTAGCACATTGACGCCGGCGTGCATCACAGGTGGGTCACACGTGTGTGTTCCGCTGGGCGGTGTGCATCATCGGTGGGTCACACGCGTCTGATCCTTGGGGCGGCTTGCATCACTGGTTGGTCACACGCGTCTATTTTGTGATCCGGTGTGCATCACGTTGGGTCGCACTTGTATTTCAGAAAGTAGATAGTACAAAATAGGTTCATTTTTCAATTTTCAACATTATAAGCAGACATTCAATCTTCAAAATATAACAATTCAATATTGTGAACCTAACATAATTATTTAATTTTTTTATGTAATTTTTCAAAACACGATGGGTGGAATTCCGGTTGACCCTTACATCGGTTGCAATAGGTTTTTGCTTTTATCGCCTTATTAGCGGCATACTGCCCACGATTTATTCTAAATATATGTTTATAACATTCTTTACATTGCTGTCTCGTTTTTATCGTGCGTTCTTGAAACGACAACAGAAAATGTTTAATATTTTCATACCTTTGGTAATTCATTTTTTATGTATACAATAGCAATTAACGAGAGAAGTCGCGCAAACTAATTCGATAACTATTTTTCTATACCACTTTACTGTTCTGCGTAATCAACTGTGATAAGAAGACATCTGGTCGGATGGTCAAACCCCTTCGTAGCTTTGTTATAAACGAACACTCTGACTGGCTTTAACTTATTAGTACTACCCTGGACAATAACACATTTGTGGTTTTCAGAAGTGGCTATCATGCATACAGGCCTCTTATCCGTCCATTTTAAGAATTTGAAGCCGTTCCCATTTGGAAAATACATAAAGCCACCCCGTTGCTGTTTCCGTTTGGCCTGCAGCGGGAGAAATTTTTTATTAATTTTTACTGTACCAGAAATAAATGTTCCTTTTTGCAAAAGTTCTTTGGCCAATGGGACACTATTATCAAAATTATCTGCGTGTAATACACGGCGTCCAAATGATAATTCAACCTTCAACATCATAACTACAGCATGCACATGTGATCTAACTATTCTGGTTGTATTTTTTCCGGCGTAAATAAGAATGTTGTTGGTGTATTCTTCCGGAAGGTACAGTTTACACTGTCTTACACCATATTTATGCCGCTTTCCTGGGATATATTGGCAAAAACTGAGGCGTCCTCGCCACGAAACCATGGTTTCGTCGATTACAATATTTTTGCAGAGCTTAACAGTAATTTTGAAAGTGTGGAAAATTTCGTTAACAATAATTCTGAGTTTATACAAACGGTCCTCAGGTTTCCGGTCCTTTTGGTGAACTGAAAATATCTAAGTATCGATATAAACCTATCGATATATACATATCCTTTTGAGACCAATATAATTCTTTTTTAGTTTCTCGATATTTTTATTTTCTCTCACGATATCGTCATATTTCGTTGTACCAAGGTACAATGGCAAGGCCCTTACAGTATGGTATATAATCTGTTGTCTGACATTCCTAGGATTTCCTCTTAATGAATGCAATGTTTCCACAGATTTTCCTTTCCTTTCTCTTTAGTTACGTTGTTGTTACTTTATGCTCTCTACCCTCTACATTTCCTCACTGCACCATCCCGAAAACGACGTTATACGATTACTTCAGGATAGCGCCCCGGTCTCGCTACCCCGAGATCGAGTGTTCTCTCTTGCATCCGTTGATTTATATATGTCATATATTGGAGAATGTTCCCTCTTATCCTTTGTATTTTTCGAATTATGTTTCAGTTAGATGTATATTAGATACGCGTAGATATATCGGATTTCCGTACGATTTTTTAGTAAAGTTTTATTCTTTTCCGTCTGTTCGTTTTCATTTCACCAAAGGCGCTCTTGTATTCGATGCGGACCCGCTCCGATTGAACCCGCCGATAATTACATTACATTACTTGAATAAACGGAGCGTTCAATCGAAGCGGATCTCTGTCACTCTGTTACTGCGGAAGGCTTACTGCATAGCCTTATCCCTGGGAAAGTTGATTATGTTTGATTTAGTTAGGTTACACTAGGTTAGGTTAGGTTGAGTTATACTTGGAAATGTTTGCATGTAGCTCGGTTATGTTGGATTAGATTTAAGAAAGCGTTGGTTTGATTAGTTTATGTTTAAAAGAGGTAAAGTTAGATTGTGCTAGGTTGGGTTAGATTTGAGTGAAAGCAGGTTAAGTCCGATTACGTGTAACTGAGGTTAGCTTGGTTCAAATTAAGTTTAGATGATGTTAGATTAAGTTATGCCAAGTAAGAGATGGATTACCGATAGCTGGCAATGCCACCCGTCGATAGTTCTTGAATTTCGGACTATTGACAATAGCAGCCGTCATTATATCATGAGTTATCGACCGCAGGCATCACCTACTGCCGATATATCGTGAGATACCCACCGCAAGCAACACCAGTCGTTGATAAGTGTTGAGTTACCTACTGTTGGTTACACCAGGCGTATGTGAAAGCATACGTTATCGGTTGTTGGTAACTCCAGTCGTCGATTATTCATGGATTATTAACTACAAGTAACACCAGCCAGAATCACAAAATTATAGTGGGAAGCTGGAAATAATGGGTGATGCAATGTACGCTTTTATTTTACAAAGACAGTAAATCTGTTACTAATCAGTCTTTATTCTATGAGGCAATATTGAAAAACTGAAGGAATGTCTGATTTTACCCATTATGCGTGTAATCCAGGTGTGAATAATTAACTGAAGGTTTACAATTAATACACGAATGTATAATTTATATTTTAGTAAACAAATCAATTTATTTTACAGAATATAAATATTATAGATAAGTTAACTTGTTGCTTGATTCCTTCCTAGAACATATAGATTTGAATAATTATATATGACAATTGAAAAGAAAGAACAAATTATACAGATAAATCAGAGGAAAAGATCATGCAAATATTAATTGTCATCCAAACTAATTTGAACAGCGAGTTTGTTAACAAAAGTGTAAGCTCAAATACTATAGTATCAGTGCGATTAATCGCCCAAGCAATCACAATTTAAGAGTTAATTAACATCACTTTTGCAAAATTCACAATATGTAAATTTCGTAAATTTTAAAGGTGACAAAGTTGATACACGGTTTTTGGATCTTAAAAATAGTAAAGGAGTGCGGCAGCGAGAGGAGAATCTAGTTAACCACTAGGTACAACATTAGCAATGGATTCCCAAAATTTTCTCGCAACGCTTTCTCATAAGAAAAAATATATTTTTTACGTTTCAATTAATTAGAAATGCAAAATAATTTTACTAATAACATAATATTATATATCTTTCGGAGTATTAAAACTTGCATGGACAAAGCTGTAATGGGAAGGTTGAAAATTAGCGGTGATCTACGAAAAGCAATGAAATTAGATATATAACCCTTTGCACTCCGCGCACTTTTTAGCTAGAGGTTCCAGCTACTCCGGAACATTTTGATCATGACCGTCAGCTACTCCGAAAGTGTTTACAATGTTGCGACCGCGCAATTGAGGAAGCTCAAAGACCCTGCCGTGTCATTAAAGAAAGCTGGTATATTATATATTTGAAAGCTATGTTTTATTAACAAAATTACGATGTAAAGAATATAACAATACATAAAAATAACAATTATCTTTTAAAATTCTTCATAGTATGATACCGTGAAAAGCAATCCCCAAGATGCATTCGTGGCTTGCCAGGAGAAGTATCACAATATTCACTGGTTTCATGCCTTTCACCTTTATTCTGCCTGTTAGAGCAAACGACACAATCTGTTTTTTTGCCCTTCCGCATTACGTGAAGCTTCCCGTTTAGACTTATCTCAACAGATGCAGATGCAGACGATGAAGCTCTCGATCTTTCTTGTCGAAAATCGTTAACTAGTTGATCTACTAGCAGTTTCACATATTTCAAATGTGTCAATGGTTTCTCATTTCGATTTTTTTTTACAGTCTTATATATAATATATGAATTGATCACACAGACTTCCATGCCCCAAAAAAACATTTTCCTCCACCACCTCAATGATTTTCTCAAAAAACAATACGTGGCTGCGTATTGATCGGCTCGATCAACGCCGCCCATGGAAGCTGTAGAGCTTACAATTGCATTAGGTTTCCTAATGTTTATCTCCATCCCCCCTCGCAGAATTCTTCTTGCTGTTATCATTCCAGCATCATTCCACGTGCTCAAAAGGAAAACGACTCTTTTGTCTTTCCAGGCTAAAAACATGGCTTCCCCTTTTTTTCTAATAAAGGTTTCCTGCTGTGAAAACTTTTTTTTCGGTAGCTTTGGAATACCTTTTCTATTTGTTTTTATAGTTCCAGTTAAGTGGCACATCATTTTCATTAATTCCTCTGCCAAAGGTATACTGGTATAATACCTGTCCGTAAACATTTGTCCTGTAGTGGACTGCTTTCAGGAGAACCGTACGATAAATCAGACTTAGGCTCAATAGCGGTGGTCTGGTCGCCTTTCAAATTTCATTGTTTCGTGTTTTACGCTGACAGACAAAATTACGATTGAAAGAAACGGAGCAAGCTCGGTCGCCAGACCGATGACACTTATCGTTAGCGCGTGCCGAAATATCTTCCTACCTGTATAAAGATACAATGTTGCCTGTAGATGCTGGCGTGCCGTGTCGCCGCAGCGGCGACAACGGAGTGCTATGGGCTATAATACGTGTCGCCGCAGCGGCGACAACGGAGTGCAAAGGGTTAAAGGTCAATTTAAAGTCGAAACTCACTTTGAAAAATTAAATACCGTCTTCTTAAAAAGAACCGACATATTAACTAATTAAGGAAAAATTATTCCTACTTTTAAAAATGTTGTTACTTTTTCTAAACGTTTAATATGATAATATAAAATATTTAAAATATTAAAAAAACGAAAGTAAAATATATTTTTATATATATACTATATTATATTATGTAATATATTTTGTAACGCTAAACGACAAAAATTAAATAAATTACGCTTGAATATATTTATTTACGTAGATTGAACTTTACTTATACATTTATAATAAAATGATCATAATTATTCATATTTAATATTTTCTTTGGAAACAATGAGCAAAGATATAAAGTACTTTGTTATTATAGTTCTAGCTGCTTCACAGGTTCCGAAGATGATAAAAGAGACCAACGGCAGCAAAACATCTAATGTCTCATAATTATTTTATAGTTGAAAGATTATTAAGCTTTATGCCTGAATGGATATAAGTATAACTGCCAAAATGAAATGAGATCGCAAAATGATGTTTACACACCTGAGTGCTGCAATTTTGACGTATATAAATTTCTGATAAAATCATATAAATGTTTATAATCTAATTATCAATTATAAGTGGAATTTTCCAATTTATCCATGTAATAGTCCGTTCTTTTTATACGCATTCTCCAATACATACACAGTGTCTTCAATCTTGATGGATTGTGTGTGTGTGTGTGTGCGTGCGTGCGTGCGTGCGTGCGTGCGTGCGTGCGTGCGTGCGTGCGTGCGTGTGTGTGTGTGTGGTAGCAGTTGCAGAAATACCACCTAATAGGTTTCATAGTTTCGATTCTAGTAAATCGAATAAAATGGCATAAGAATTTCTGTAGAATATCAAGACGATGTGAAGCTGCTATTGCACTGCATACAGCATTTTTCACTGGAAGAATTTTTCTTCCAACGTGTCGACTCCAGATTTATTTGAATTGTTCTTGTTTAGAAAATTAAAACTGAATGACAAATCCCTTAACACAGCGCGTCGGTAACCACGATACCCAACAAATCCTAGTTTCCTTTATCTGAGATTAAGGTCTGCTTTCCTTGTTTCCATACTTCTTTATGTGGCGTTACATTCTTAAGACTCTTTGTAAATTACAAAGAACAGAAACGCTACATGGATTATAAAAGTGTAATAGTTTAATTTATATAATCTTAAACATTATAAATCCGTTTACGTTGCTTTGCTTGTTGTATATGTTTATCACCTGGCGCTAAACCAACTACTACTACCATCATCCCTTTCTAAAATTTGGAAAATCCACCAGATCTAATGAAACCTTGCTTAGGTTGCAGCAGAAATGAAATTACATTGACAGAAGTACCAGCTAGTTCTCCACGCCTATTTGAAACAACACCAAATCACCTGGTTAAACATGAATATATTAAATGTGACTTGGACTTTCAAATTTGAATTTATAAACATCTAACAAATAAATATGTTTTTCTGACTATTCATATCATTATACTTTCAGTGATTTATTATGTGCTGTGATTTGATATATTAACTGCTTGATTATATTTTACAACGAACCTTGAGTACCAAACATTGCTTTTGCTCCTGATAAGAGTGAATAGTTCTTCGTTTTATATTCCTATATCGCATTGGTAATTAAAGTATATGATATTGTTTTTATGCAGTCATGTATAATTATGTACATACAAATTCGCGATTAAGTAGCTATGTGTTCAAATTCAATTCCGAATAATGCTCTGAAAAGCGTTCCAGATTACAAAGGGCAAGATGGCGGCGACACCATACCGGCACTATATTGCTACTTCCGAGGAGTTTCAGCTGATCCGTAGCCATCTACGGCCAGATTCTTTAGCTAAAATACCAGAACATGTTACCAGCACGTTCTAAACAAGCATAACACACCGTGTGAATCATGCAGCACCAGTACTATAGTGACACGCGTATCATCGCTCCATTCATGAATCTTTTCAGTAATGACGTAGGGCCACATTTGGTAATGGGGTACCTGTGCTTTCATACAAATTAGAACCGTTAGATGTTCAACATATGAGTACTAATATTTATTTTGATAGTCATTTTCGTATATGTATAGTTATTGTGAGAGTTGTATATATTTCTTTCAACCCGTCATAAACTAAAAATATTATTTATAAGAACAGTATTATTTACAAAGTACAAATTCATGCTGTTGCGTCCCTAACTTCGCCTCATGTAATTTCTTAAATGGCATGCTATCGTCGTATTTAATATAATCCTCAACTGCATGAATTTGTAACGATCAATTGAGAAAAATACATATAAAATAAATGTATATATTTTTATGATAAAGTAATTAACGACTTTATCGAAAAAATCGCCGTATTGAGTTAGTTTACAGAGAATAATAAAGTCGAGTTTTTACATTTCTGTTTCGTGCCAGTGTATCTATTTTGGAATCAAAATAAATAAATTGCTTGGTTTAGCCATTTTTCATATTCGCTTATAATTTTTGTGGAATCAGTTTTCCCATTAGTAAATGTCAGCCTACGCCACTACTACGTGTGTAGCTATGGCGAGCTGATAGTGTCATTGCCACGGTCGTGTAGCCCGTGTGCTATATCGCGGTGCATTAATAGTGCCGTGATACAAGTGTCGCCCCGGTAATAAGAGTATGCCGTTACGAGAGCTGCGTAGGAGCACGGTCTTTGCTCAGTTCTACCACAGAATTCGTTCCATCCGTTGTCATTGTTGTGCCAATCGCTGGTTGTTTGGAATATTGTAGTGCATGAGGCCTTGTTTCTGATCGTTGTCAAGGAGATGGATTTTCATTCCTCCATTTTAGGATTTTGTTAATTATTGTTTGGAAATTTTGCCGTTTGTGAATTACCGCATTGTGAATTCAACTTATATGCGACCTTTTTGGTCTTCATCTTTTGTTACATGTAACATTATATATGTAATGCACGTTTGTTATGTAATGCTCAGATTTCCAATCCTCAGATTTTTTTATACTTTGGTAAAGCAAGTTATTCGATTAATATATATTTATTAGGCATAGATATAAATAATTAGAAAAATGTTATTGCAATAAGTATGTTGTTGCAATTATATATTTAAGGTCTGAAGGTGTAGATGCAATTGGCGTCCGATGTTTTACGTGATCCAATCGACGTATCGAGTGAAGCTATGAAATATGAAAATCTTTTACTATTCTTCGACACCGTTCCATGTTAAATGAATGATTAGTTTTGCAAGACAAGAAGCTTGAATTCGTGAGATCTCTGCGACCAAAGGTAATTTGTAAGTAATACATTTTTTCTCTTTGAAATATTTGCCTTTGCATAGAACACAACGTACAGAACTAATTGCCTGATAACGTGTCTAGATGCCAACGTGTCGAAGCAATAGAGTTTTATTACATTATTCGACGCGATGTCGCATCTCATTTCAATGTTGCGTGATAAGATGTAATGTTCAATGCAATGCGTTTTGTGTAACTGCATCTACTGTCACGTCCGGCGAAATAATTTTCCGTTTATCCGGAGGCTTTACGACACTAATCTATTTGTTCGAGATTCGATCTGCGGAAACGCATTACGACCTGGTCCGACTATTTCAGCTTACGCGGCACGAGAAAAACACTCGCAGTTCGTGGATAATAGATGTAGTAAATCCTATCTCTCGCTGGTGTCGTATTCGATACATTAGTAGAATTCTCGCCATGGATCGTTGACTGGCATCGATGTAGATGTTGGCCTGTTAACGGAGACTGATATTTCAATCAGCTTTCAGCGAAGCGGGTAAAGGCGGCTTGGATTCGGCAGGGACCGTGGATAACGCAGCAATCTCGACTGCGGAAAAAGGAGACTCGGCGTTGCTGGAGACACTGAACCGGTGCGAAGGAGAGAGGTCGCTGGTATAGGGGGATCCGGGATACGTTATCCACGTACAAGTGAACGAAGGAAATTCTTCCTATACGCGGGTCGTGTTCTTCGCGAACCAGAATCACGTCCCATTCACCAAGTTTTTCTGTACTAACAGACAATGGTCGGAAGGATAAGCGGCGGTCCGCTCTATCGCAACTCTGTAAAGCTGGGTTCTATACTCCTTCGAGGTGTTGGACAGCTACCCAGTTGTATGGAAGTGACACGTGGAAGTATTCCTACCTAAGGGTTGTATTAAATGCGAGAAATAGTATTTAGATTTAGTAGATTTAGGAACTAGTAGATATGGTGATGAACTTGTAAACAGGATATAGTAAAATAAATGAAATATGTTCTAAGTTAAAACTATACAAGGTCAAAATTATTCTAAGTTATAACGTATGAAATAGAAATAATAGCCTAATCTCCACGTAGCCTAATCTCCATATAGAGGCGGCTAATGGCTTGGGTATATGATATGGTACTGGAGGATTCGACTCCATGGAGTGGTATCTCGATGTAGACTGATCTCTGGAGTCGCGTCTCGGACATCCTCGGTTTGCGTAGCGCATCGGTAGCAGTCGCTCGTAGTGGGGAGCGCGTGGTCCAGCGAGCGGGAACACGCGGCTCGTCGTGGTGATACCTGTGCGTGTCGTTCGCGCAGGTACGTCTTAATATCTAATCTCATATGTACGGAATTAGAATTACGTGTTTCTTGTGGATTGTTACAATATATATCATGAGAACTTACATCTAGGGTATGATACAGGTACATAGATATAACATTAGAAATAATATATAGGTCCTGGCAATGTAGGTTCCTTGAACTGAAATACTCCCCATTCCGGTAACGGGCTGCTGCTTCTTCCTTCTAGCCGGAGACTTCAGTGCGAGGGAGGCGGGTATATTCGTAGGTACGAACAATAGGGCGATCAGCATAGGTGCGAGTGAGACAAAGTTGCACTTTGGTGCGAACGAGACAGAGCTGCTCGTTGGTGCAAGCAAGACAGCGATGCGTATTGGCATGCATGAGACAGAGGTGCTCGTAGGTGCGAGTGGGCGCGTGGACATCTGCGAGCGCAAATGCTGCTGGTTGCAGGATACGCAGAAGTGTACGGCAGGTTCACTGCGTGCAGGGATTGATGCAGGAGGCGGCGAAAAGGCTGATGGGTGGCAGGCGCAAGGCCTGACGTAACACTACAAATCAAAAGAAAGTAAATGCCACTCTTCCTTGCTACGGAACAGCTTTCCTAGGTGCCTACGTTCCGAAGCAATAGAGTTCTAACCCTTTATAAAACGCGATATCGCAGCTCATTTCTATGTCTCATGATAAGCAGTAATATTCAATGCAACGCGTTATGTATATCTAGCCCATACCTCAAAAGAATGTAAATGCCACAATTTTATGGTACGGAATAACGCTTCTAGTTGTCTACATAACGAAATAGTAGTATTCTAATGCAGCATAAAACACGATATCGCATCTCATTTCTAAGTCTCATGATAAGATGTAGTATTCATTGCAAAGTGTTATGTATACATCGTCTACACTTCAAAAGAATGTAAATGCCACACTCCCTCGCTACAGTGTAGCGTTCCTAGATGTCAACGTACCGAAGCAATTGAGTTTTAATTCTTCATAAAACGCGATATCGCATCTCATTTCTATGTCTCATGATAAGGCGTAATATCAATGCATCGCGTTATGCATATCTCGTCTACAATTCAACAGAATATAAATGCCATACTTTCTTGCTACGGAATTGCACTTCTAGACGCCTACATATCGAAGAAATAGAGTTCTAATTCTTTATAAAACGCGATGTCGCATCTCATTTCTACGTTTCATGGTAACATGTTACATTGAATGCAACGAGATATGTATATCCCGTCTACACTTCAAAAGAGTGTAAACGCCACACTTACTTGCTACGGAACAGCATTTCTACATGTCCACATATCGAAGCAGAAGTTCCCGAATTCTTCATAAAACGCGATGTCGCATCTTAATTCTATGTTGCATGATACGATGCAATTCAACGCAACGCGTTATATATATCTCGTCAACATTTCAAAAGAATGTTCAATCCACACTTACTTGCAACCGGATAGCGTTTCAAGATGTCTACGTATCGAAACAATTGAGTTCTATCTCTTTATAAAACGCGAAATCGCATCTCATTTCTATGTCTCACGATAAGATGTAATATTCAATGCAACGCGTTATGTGTATCTCGTCTATACCTCAAACGAATGTAAAAGCATCTCCTCCTTGCTAAGGAACAGCATTTCTAGATGCCTACGTATCGAAATAATAGGGTTCTAACTCTTTACAAAAAGCGATATCGCATCTCATTTCTGTGTATCGTGATAAGATGTAATATCCATGAAACGCGATAAGTACCTCTCCTCTACACTTCGTAAGGATGTAAATGCAAAACATCCTTGCTGCGGATTAGCGTTTCTAGATGTCTATGCATCATAGCAATAGAGTTCTAATGCTTCATAAATCGTGATATCGCATCTCCTTTCTATGTCTCATGACAGGATGATGAATTCAATGCATCGCGTTATGTATATTTCGTCTACACTTCAAAAGAATATGTGTGCCACACTTCCTTGCTACGGAATACCTTTCCTAGATGTCGACGAATCAGAGTAATAGAGTTCTAATAATACTTCACTAATCGCTATATCGCATCTCATTTTTGTGTCTCATGATAAGATGTAATATTCAATTGCAATGTGTTATATATATGTCGTCTACACTTCAGAAGAATGTAAGTACCACACTTCCTTGCTACGGAATAGCGTTTCTAGATATCTATGTTTCGAAGAAGTGGAGTACTAATTTTTCATAAAACGCGATGTCGCATATCATTTCTATGTCTCACGATAAGATGTAATTCAATGTAACGCAACAACTATATTTTGTCAACGCTTCAATAGAATGTGAAACCCACAATTCCTTGCTACGGATTAGCGTTTCTAGATAACCACATATCAATACAATTTAGTTCCAATGCTTCATAAAACGCGATATCGCATCCCACTTCTATATCGCATGGTAAGATGTAATATCAATGCAACGCGGTATATATATCTCATCAACACGTCAGAAGAAATTAAATCCCACACTTCTTAGCTACGGAATCGCGCTGGTAGATGTCTACATATGGAAACAATAGAGTTCTCGTCTAGATAGTCGTCTATATAGAGTATATCTCGTCTGCTCCTCAAAAGAATTTAAATGTCGCCCTTCCTTGCTACGGAACAGCGCTTTTAGATGTCTACAGTTCTAATTCTTCAAAAAACGCGCCATCGTGTCTCATTTCCATGTCTCATGACAAGATGTACTATTCTATGCAATGCGTTGTGTACATCTCGTCAAAGCTTCAAAAGGATGTAAATGCCACAATTCCTTGATACGGAATAGCGTTTTTTGATGTCTACATTTCGAAGCAATAGAGTTCTAATGCTTCATAAATGGCGGTATGTCACATCCCGGGGTGCGATTTCACTCGAAACGATGACACGACGTCGTAGCCATTCCCGAAACGTACGCGAATTGCGCCTGGACCGGGTTCGTTGGCGTTCTGGACTCTAAATTACAGAATATTAACGCTAAAGCTTACGTATAAGCTTACGATACGCCGTATGGCTGCGGCATATGGCCGGAACGGTTGTATGGTCACAGGGACGAGTTTCCATACGGGCTGACCCTAGCTGGCAGGTACGGACCCTGGGACAGGGCGATCCTGAACACGAACGTGTCGAACGGCGGAAAAGGTATCCTTCGCAGGAACAGGAACTCGATTGCAGAGATTGACGTATGCAGGAACATTGCCCACGTATTCACGAATAAGACGACGTATGAACACCTTCCTCCCCGCGCGTCGTGTACGCCTTTTCGGAGTCTCGAAGTTCATCAAGAGCACTTGTACTTCGGAAGATAACGGCACGGCTAAGCGCTGGTTCGCTCTAGCAGTGCAGTGTCGATCTGGGCGCAAGATACTCGATTACTGCAGAACTGAAGTAAGAGCGGCTAAGCGGTGGTTCGCTCTAGTTGTCCACCTCCGGGACTATCGCAGAAGAATTATGGAATTGTATAATATTCGCGAGCGTACCCATGGAATAGAGTTAAGGAATTTGTAATTGAATTTGAAATAAAGAAGATTTGGATCGGGTGTAAACAACGTATATTCTATGAACTTCCCTATACTAGTACACTTGTCTAACTCTAAGTTATTAAACTAAGATTGTAATAAGGAATAGAAATAGTCTAATTTAAGTTACGGACTCCGCTAACGGAGATGAGATAGAGTCAATGCCATTGAGCTGGTAGCTAGTTGCATATGAGCTAATTGATCGAGTCGGATTGAAACTCCTCGGTTCGGAGGCGCGATTACAAGTGAAGATCAGATCTCGCGTCCGCGACCTCCTCGGGTCGCTGGGCCCTCGCGGTGGGGCGGACGGTTGGAATACGGCGGCCGCTCGGCCTTCGAGGTGGGGCGGCCGGTCGGAGTGGGGAGCAGCTCGCAACTTACCTCTAGCGTAATAACTAGGCGGCGTATGTACATGTATATACTTAACTCTAGGTGTGTGTTGTAGTGTATGTACAGAGGTGAGTAGTTGTACTTATACTAGGATCGTATATACGAGAAGAGGGTATACGGGTGCGTGATCGCCGGTGACTTGATGCGGTACGTGGCGTGGTGCTCCTCGCCCTCGTAACGCAAGGTAAGGTCTTCCCGGTCGTATGTGGAGTACCCTTCCTCTCTCTCTCTCTCTCTCTCTCTCTCTCTCTCTCCCTCCCTCTCTCTCTCTCTCTCTCTCTCTCTCTCCCTCCCTCTCTCTCTCTCTCTCTCTCTCTCTCTCTCTCTCTCTCTCTCTCGTATCGTCGTCTCTGAATACTGGAGCGGCGTGTTGACGAGTGGCCCACGTACAGGGGCTCTGAATACGGATGCCGCTGGAGAAGAGGTTGACGCCGGAGGGCGGCAGGCGGTACGCCTGACGTCACAATTCATTAAACGCGATATCGCAAATCCTTTCTATGTCTCATGATGGGATGTAATATTCATTGCTACGCGTTATGTTTATATTGTCAACACGTCAAAAGTATCTAAATCCCACAATTCCTTGTGACGGAATAGCGTTTGTAAGTGTGCACACATCGAAGTAATAGAGTTCTAATGCTTCATAAAACGCGATATCACATTTCATTTCTAAGTCTCATGGGAAGATGTAATATTCAATGTAAGCGTGGCTGGTTCGCGTTGCAGCTAATTTAAAGCTATCGTGGAATCCGTCCAGAAGTTAATCGAGTCAAATCGGCGTGCATTACTATTTCGGACGTTAGAAATAATGACGCCAGTAGCACCGCACCGCAAAGTTCGAAACGTGCGAGGCTGACAACTTTTACTGACGCGACCCGAAATTTCGCACATAATAGTATCGTTTCAATTCGGCCGCGATTGTTGATTGACCGTACATACACGCACGCTCCGTATGCTCGTTCGCTCGCGTCGCAGAACCCATGTAATTCCACTCTTCTCACCTTTGATTGGCATACGTGTCGCTCGGAGAATGTTTCGTTATCTAATTGCAATTCCTTCACGTACGTGGACTATTCTGTACGGAGGCTGGTTGGTAGTGATTCGTCCAAGGCCAATTGCAGTTTCCAAAGGTGTTGCATAAATATTTTTGCTGTTATTATTACTGGCACCAGTAAACCTAACGTGTCGACTATTTTTGTTATGGTGGATAAGATCATGCGTTTGGTGATCCTCGTATCGATGTTTGGATCCACGGAATACATGATTCGGTCGTTCTGCGCGTGCCACGAGGCGCCGAGAGTTTTCATGGTTGCATCTCCAAAATACTTTGGGTGAATTTCGCCTTCCGGAAGTCCTGCTAAAAGTTTCGGTTCATTCGAGACCCATTGTTGAATGTGGAGGCTGCCGCGGTTAAGTAGCTTGATTTCCTGGTCCCGTAGTTGTCTAGCGTCTTCGTAATTATCTGTGCCAGTTAGGAGATCGTCGACATATAGATCTCGCTGGAGCACGGTCGATGCGAAAGGAGCATTCACCTTTTCGTCGCCCGCTAGCTGATGAATTCACCTGATGGCGAGGAAAGGCGCTGAAGATAGACCAAACGTGACCGTGTTCAGCTCGTACGTTTTCACCTTTCCGTTGTTATCTCGCCATAATATCGTCTGGTGTCGGCGGCCTTCCGGTCTTACGAGGAACTGCCGATACATCTTCTCGATGTCTCCGGTTAAAACATAGGTGTGTTGACGAAACCTTATGAGAAGCGCGAATATGTCGTCCTGTATCGTTGGTCCTGCCAAAAGCGTGTCGTCCAATGACAGTCCACTGCTCGTTCTTGCAGATCCATCGAAGACGACGCGAACCTTCGTTGTTGAGCTGGACAGTTTGATGACGGCGTGGTGGGGGAGGTAGAAGCCATCCGAATCGCGTGGTTCTACCTGGATCATGTGTCCCATCTCGAGATACTCCTCGATGACGGCGGAGTATTCTCGTTTCAGTTCTGGACCTTTCATGAATTTTCGTTCGAGCGAAAGAAGACGGTTGAAGGCGGGCGACCGAGTTTCGGCTAACTGCATCTTCTTTTCATTGAACGGCAGTGCGACAATATAACGACCGGTTCGTATCCGTTTAACGTGGTCGTGAAAATTCTGCTCGCATTCCTGCTCCGCGGAAAATAGGTGTCGTACGTGTGTACCCTCTTCTAGCTCCCAGAATTTTTGAAATTCGAAATTCAGGATTTTAACGAACGTTTGATGTTTCCTCCACGATGCCGATGTGGATACGCTCCACGACGAACCATCCAAATTGCGTCTTTTGGAGGATTAATTCAGGATCGTTGCGAGGAGAAAGCTTGTACTGGCCGATGCTAAGAAATGATAAAGCGGGGCCGGTGCCGATTAACATATCCACATTTGCCGGTCGATGAAATTCTGGATCTGCTAGTTTTACAGTTGCCGGAATCGGAACCTTCGCCCTATCGATTTGCTCTTCCGGTATCGGTCCAGCGATTCGCGGTATCGTAAAGAATGTGAGCTTCCGGCCGAAGCCCGATAACCGGGATTTGATCTTCGTTGAGGCAATTTATTCGCGACTTTGTGTAATTGGTTCGACGCTTCGATGGTTGTCGTGTTATTCGTCGTGGGAAATCCAGGCTTTATTGCCAGGTCGTCTGTAATGAAGTTTGCACTCGAACAGGTGAGGATCAATGTCCTACACTCGATTCTGGTCGCGATCAAGAACGCCGACGATCGCGGTGGCCATCAGCTCCGTTGTGCGACTGTTGACGACTAAGCTCTTGAACTTTGGTACGAGCTTTTCGACTTTCCGTTGCAGTCATGCATATTCCGGTTGGTGGACCTCGTGCAGCTTCGCATTCTGTTGTTGGTTGCAGACACGTTGTCCTCTTTTTCTGCAGCGTATACAATTCAATACAATGTAAATGCCACACTTCCTTCCAACGGAACAGCGTTTCTAGATGTCTACGTATCGAAGCAATAGAGTTCTAATGCTTCAAAAAACGCAATATCGCATCTCATATCAGTGACTCATGATAAGATGCAACATTCAATGCAACGCGTTGCGTACCTCTCGTCAACACTTCAAAAGAATGTAAATGCCACACTA